>NC_062576.1:1150000-1350000 GCF_022837055.1 Prionailurus viverrinus
GGCTCCCATGACCACCCTCCCTGCTTCCCCGGAAATGCAGCTACTTCCAGAAACCTCCTAGTGGCTGCCTGGCGGCGCCCCAGGCCCTGGATGTGGGAGGAGAAGAGGGGGCTGCGGGCCTGGCCCCTCGGGGGCACCTCTCCAGGAAGCACCCTGGGCCCCCGAGTCTCAGGCCGTGCCCAGCGCTGGGCCCGTAGGCCACACTCCGGCATGTGGGGAGCAGAGCGGGTGTGGACAGGAAGGGCGGGCCTCTCTGTCCCTCAGTGTGTGTGACTGGCCGCAACTCACTTGTTGCCTCTGGGCCTCAGTTTCCCCATCTGTAAAGGCACAGAAGGGCAGTGGCCCCAGGCGGCGGCCTTGGAGGCCAGCCTTAGCCACGTATAGCCGTTCTGTGCCCCGGGGGGTCAGCGTGGGGGAAACTGAGCCGTCGAGGCCACCCGGGCACTGCTCCCATCCATCTGGGTTTCAGTGCTAGGGGTGCCTGAGCAGGGGCGGGGCCTCTGGGGGTCAAGCTCGGGAGGCCGCCCCGCAGACAGCCCCTCTTACCAATGGCAGCCCCTCCCCTGCCTTCCCGGAATGGATGGGGAGGGGGCATGGGCCAGCACACCTCCTGCTTTTTGGCTCCCGGACCTTTATTCTGCCTGCTCTCCACCGGCCCAGTTCCCACAGACCCCGCCTAGGCCACCCCTGGCTCTGAGTCCCCCTGAGCCCGCCCCGCACAGGTGCAGCCTTGGGGGGGGGGGGGCGCTGGCTGATTCCTGCCCGTCCCCACCAGCTTGCGGAACGGTACGGGCCGGTGTTCACTGTGCACTTGGGGCTCCAGAAGACGGTGGTGCTGGCCGGCTACGAGGCCGTGAGGGAGGCCCTGGTGGGCACCGGGTCAAAGCTGGCCGACCGACCCCCCGTCGCCGTCTTCCAGCTCATCCAGGGCGGTGGGGGTAGGTGTGCCGTGTGGGGTGCGGAGGGGGCGGAGGACGGCGGAGCACGGGAGTCCCCGGACCCCGGGGCGGGGGTCTGCGTCTCTGAGCCGCGGGAGACAGTGTGCCCAGCGTGGCTCCCAGGGAGGGACACGGTGTCCACGGGGCAGGAGACCAGCATGCACCGAGAGGGGACGAGGTTCGCCAAGGCCAGCTCTTGGCAGAAGGGGCTCGGGCATGGGGGCGAGGCCCCTGACGTCGGGTCTGCCCCATCTGCTCCCTGCCTGCGTCACTCAGCGGCGACTTGCCCGGCCCGCAGGTATCTTCTTCTCATCGGGGGCACGCTGGAGGGCCGCCCGCCAGTTCACTGTGCGCACCCTCCATGACCTGGGCGTGGGGAGGGGGCCCATGGTCGACAAGATCCTGCAGGAGCTGAGGTGCCTCATGGGGCAGCTGGACAGCTACGGAGGTGAGTGGGGGCCGGGCACCCCCCGGTGGGGGTCCCTCACCCCCTGAGGCCCGTGTCCCTCCCACTCCAGGCCGGCCCTTCCCCCTGGCCCTGCTCGGCTGGGCCCCCTCCAACATCACCTTCACACTCCTCTTCGGCCGGCGCTTCGACTACCAGGATCCCGTGTTCGTGTCCCTGCTGAGGCTTATCGATGACGTCATGGTCCTCTTGGGGACCCCCAGCCTGCAGGTGAGAGGCGGCTGCTCCCGGCCTCGGCTGGGGGTCAGGGAGCTGAGCATTTCTTCCCTGGATGTGGGGCTCGATGTCCCCCTGTCCCCCAGCCCTTCCGGCCAGGGACGATCCACCCAGTATCGGTCCTCCACAGCGCCACAGAAATCACGCGAACTGGCCCTCTGGTTTTCCCGACTCCCAGGGGCGTGGGCATTGCACTCTTTTCCAAAACGTGAAACGTTCACCGTCGCGGCAATTTCAGCGCTAGGCGCTAAGCGCACGCATCTAGGTGTGGGGCACAGATTTAGAGGGATGCCACAGCGCCAGGTCTCTTCCTCCCAATCTCTCATGGACCCGCGGCCACGGGCGCGAGGCAGGGGCTGAGCACAGTCTCCAGTCCTCCCGCTTCCTTCCTAGGAGCCCCTGCCATCCGCTGGGCGGGAGGATCTGGCCTCCTCGCGGAAGCCCCAGGAGGACGGAGGCCAGGGGGGCGGGAGTGGGATGTTCCGGGCCTCCCCACCCTGTGTGCCGGCTCCTCACTGGGCAATTCGATCCAGGGATGCCCATCGTCCTGGGGGTGCACAGCGATGCGGGCGCAGCCAGGAGAGCCGTGGACAGCTGCCGAGGCCCCACCTGGTGCGGGACACGCGCTGGCTGGTCAGACACTCCGTGGCCTCTCTCCCACAGCGGCTCGGCTGGAGCTCTGAAGTTTGCAAATTCTCTGTCCCGATGACTGGTGGCACAGGCGACCCTCTCCCCCTTCTCTGTCCTACGGCTTTGGTGGCCGGAGGGCGGGGCATGATTACAGCCGCCCCGCGTTGGGGAAGCCACCCGTCAAGGCGCGTCACCTGCCATCCGGTCCCGGGACAGAGGGTTTTGTGGGAGCCCAGGCTGCGGTCCCAGCAGCAGTGCGAGCCGGCGCCCTCTTGTGGCCACGGGCAGTCCCCCACCCCGCAGGTCCGCCTGGAGTCCTGGGGCAGCACCTGGGAACCTGTACAGGTGCACACACCTGCTGGGGGGCGCGGGGCCCGCGGTGGGGACCGCATCCTGATCCCCCCCTCCCCGCTGTCTCGCTCTCTGCCTTCAGCTGTTCAACATCTACCCCCGGCTCGGGGCTCTCCTCCAGCTGCACCGGCCTGTCCTTCGGAAGATAGAGGAGGTGCGAGCCATCCTGAAGATGCTCCTGGAGACGCGGCGGCCCCCCGCGCCCGGGGCAGGCCCCGTGCAGAGCTACATGGACGCCCTGATCCAGCAGGGCCAGGTGTGGGCGGGACGCACCCTCCCACCTCAGAGGCCTGCAGGCATTTGGGGGCCCCACCCCAGGAGAAGCGGGGCTGGCCCTGCGCCACCTCCCCCCTCTCCCAGCTGGGGGCTGCTCTCAGCCTCGGTCTCCCCATCTGTGAAACGGGGCATTTGCAGTGCCTGCCTCAGGGGTGGCAGCAAAGATGTGCGGAGCCCAGAACGTAGCAGGTGTCCTGCTAACCTGGCTCCTTCCTTCCATCCCTTTCTTGAGCCCGGAGCTGGCGGGGGGCGGGACGGGGGGGTGGTGGGTCCGTGGCGCCCAGCCGCCGGCCGAGTCCTCTCCAACCCACCCTGCAGGGGAAAGACCCCCACGGCCTGTTTGCCGAGGCCGACATGGTGGCCTGTGTTCTCGACATGGTCATGGCCGGCACAGAGACCACCTCCGCCACGCTGCAGTGGGCCGCCCTCCTGATGAGCAGGCACCCGAGTGTGCAAGGTGAGCCCCCAGCCTCCCTTTCCAGCACGCGTCGGTGGGCGGGGTCCCCCAGGGCCCAGGGAGGGGGCCGGGGCTCGCGGGGACGTGGGCGCCCACCTTCTCGCCCGCAGGCCGGGTGCAGGAGGAGTTGGACCAGGTGCTGGGGCCTGGGCGCCCCCCCCGGCTGGAGGACCAGCGGTCACTGCCCTATACCAGCGCCGTGCTGCACGAGGTCCAGCGCTCCATTACTCTCCTGCCCCACGTGCCGCGGTGCATGGCGGCTGACACCCAGCTGGGCGGCTACCTGCTCCCCAAGGTGGGCCCCCCTCCTGGCCCCTGACAGGATGGGCACGGCTCCCCTCCCCCTTTCTGCTCTCGGTCAGGCTGGGCCCAGCTGGGTCTCGCGGGGCACGCCCCCGGGGGGAGGGGGCGCCGGGCCCAGCCCACCTGCCGCCCCACCCGCAGGGCACACCCGTGATCCCTCTGCTGAGCTCGGTGCTCCTGGACAAGACGCAGTGGGAGACCCCTCGCCAGTTCAACCCGGGTCACTTCCTGGACGCCGACGGGCGCTTTGTGAAGCGGGCAGCCTTCCTGCCTTTCTCTGCAGGTACCCCCAGCTCGCGGGCAGGGGCGGCACGGGGTCCCTCACCCCCAAGGAGCCTGCTCACCAGGGACCTCGGAAGCTCAGGCCCCCAGGTCTCCCACTGCCCACAGCCTCCAGCACCCCATCCCTTCCCCTCGGAGCTGGCCCGCACCTTGCTCTCGGGTCCCCACCTCTCCAGGGGACCGGCCAGCCCCCCGGCACAGCCCTGCAAAGGGCAGGCTGGTAGCCCTGTGCCTCGGTTTCCCTCGCAGGCCGCCGCGCCTGCGTGGGGGAGAGCCTGGCCAGGTCGGAGCTGTTTCTGCTGTTCGCCGGCCTCCTCCACAGGTACCGCCTGCTGCCCCCACCGGGCCTCAGCCCTGGCGCCCTGGACACCACGCCCGCCCCGGCCTTCACCATGCGGCCGCCAGCACAGGCCCTCTGCGCGGTGCCCAGACACGGGGGCTCTGCCCAAGCAGACCCGGGGAGGGTCTGAGTCACTCTCCCAGGACCCAGCTCGGGGTGCGTTGTGGATGATGGAGGCCGGACAAATGGGTGGACAGCCCTCACTGTGCCCCTTGCCGGGCTCTTTGCCGTGGCCCCTGGGACCCCACCTGGGCCCGATCGTGCTCTTTCGGGGGCCCAGCCCCCTGCCAAGCTCCCTTGCCCCGAGCCATCTCTACCCCTCCTCCTCCCGTCTCCCTGGGGCAGCCGGGCCCCCTCCCCACCCTCCGCCCCCAGACCCCTTGGGCGGCAGCGCTGCCTCGGTCTGCACTCAGGTCCCCCCCAAACCTCAGGGTGCCTCCCGTTCCCCAGTGAGGTGCCCCCTTCCCGCACCCCACGCCTCCTGGGCTCCCGATGCCTCCTCTCCACACCCACCTACCCTCCACGCTGCCCCCATCAGGTTCCCCTCGGGGCCACTGCTCTTGGGGTGCGGGGAGGCGGCAGGTGGCAGGGTGACACCCACCTAGAGGCCGGCCTCAGACCCGCGTTCCCAGCTTGCTCTGTGCTGGGTCTCCCGCAGACCCCACCCTGTTCTTGGGGCTCCTGGGGGGCCGTATCCAGGAGGCGCTCAGTCCTTGGAGCCAGGACCCTGAGCCCTGGTACGTGGGCCAATCGAGGGTCAGCTGCTACCAGAGGCTTGGGTGGGAAGGGGAGCAGGGAGGACGCGGGGGCCCCCCCGAGCCAGTCAGCCTCATACCCGAAGCCCAGCTCCCCGCCCAAGATGTATGGTAACTCCTAGGGCAGGGATCTGTTGCTGACCGGGGACACCAGGTCAGGGGGGCCGAGTGGGGGGCTCTCCAGCCTGCGTCCATGGGACACACTTCCCACGCACCCGGAATTCAGTGATCTGCGGTCGCGTACGTATCTGGCAACCCACCGGCGGCCCGGGAGCCTGGCGGGATGGGGTTTGGACTCCAGTCACCCTGGCCGCCCTCCCCCGTCCCCAGCCCTGGGTGGGGGGTGCAGGGGGCTGGCAGAGGCCAGGCAGCCTCTCCCTCAGGGGGAGGGGGCAGGGCCGTGGCCGTGGCCACGCGTGCTTCTGGATGTGCCGTTCACATGGTGGGCCCTGCGGGGGAGGGGGTATGGACTGGGTATCTTTTATTTCTAGAAAGAGCTGGGTGCTGGGGGGTGGCGAGGATTTTCTCTGTCGCCGGACTGCTTCTGTCTCAAACGTCTGACACCTGGGTGGAGGGGTCGGGGCCGCTTGAGTCTAGCGGGGTCACGCGCGACAAGGAGCGTGGATCTCATCCGAGTTCATCCCGGCCAATCAACTGACGGCATCCTTCAGAGCGAGGCAGAACATTCCGGAATGGCTGTGGAAACCCTTCCAAGCAGCTCTTGGCTGAAGAGACTGAGCTGCTTGCGGGGGGGCGTGGTGGGAGGGGTTGGGCAGCCCGAAAAGGGAAAAGGTGAGCATTAGAAGCGAAGGCAGCGGTTACGGGGGTCTCCTTTCTTTGTGGTGAACGTAGGGCTGCCAGGACCGCGTTTCCAGGAGCCACGCCCCCCGTAGGAGCTGGGCCCACGGCACCTGCCGGGGCGGTCCCGCGTCAGCCGGGCGGCGGGACGCACACACTGAACCGCGATTTCCTAACTCACAGGAACAGGCGTCAAAACGAACCACTTTCCAAGGGGACTTAACTTTTCTCCTCAGAATCCAATAGGGTCGTTGCTGCTTTGGGGTAATTGCTTTGATTTGCCAAGAATAAATGTGAGAAGCTTTTGTGCTGGGCTTGGAAGGTGTAGATCCCGGAGGAAAACGCTTCACAAACACGATGCTCGCCCCGTGGCTGCATCAGGGCTGGCGGCTCTGGTGGGAACGGGTCCCTGTGGGGGACCCCGGGAGCTGTGGCGGGACGTTAGGCAGGAGATCCCCACGGCGACCCCAGGCGCCCGCGGCTCGGCTCCTCAGGCCTGTGGGCTGGTGCAGATCTGATGTGGGCCGGGCAGAAGGCTGGCGTGAGAGGGATCCTCGGCCACCCCGGTCCAGGGCGCGGAAGGCTCTGGCACCCCCCTCACCCCTACAGGGGACCTCCGGGCCCCCTATTCTCAGGCTCGCCTCACCCCTGTGGAGAACTGGCTGGGGCCCAGGAGAGCCGGGGCCGTCTGGGGAATATCTGTCTCCCCCCCCCGCCCCCCCCGCTTTATGGGGTGGACACAGAATAAATGTATTATACACCGAAGGTGCACAACATGACAATTGTGACGTCTGGCCCACGAGGAAAGCACCCGTCACCGCTGCCCCCCGAGCCCCCCGACCGGGCCCAGCCCCTGCATGAGTGATCTGGAGACCCAGGTGTGCCGCTGCAAACGAGGGGGCCTCACCCGCCCACCCGCTCCAGAGAGCTGCTCAGTCTGGCCCTGACCCGGTGTAGACACTCGCCCTGTGATGGGGGCTCCACCGAGGTGTTGATGGGACACCCCCCCCTCCACCTCTGCCCCATCATCTGCTGGTTGCTCTCGTTTGCTTTGTATTTTTCTTGTGGTAAAACACACATAACAGAAATTACCATTTCAACCACTTCTAAGTGAGCAGCTCAGGGGCACCGAGCACATTCACGCTGCTGTGCAGCCGCCCCACCGTCTGGCTCCAGAACGTTCCATCTCCCCACACTGAGACTCTGTCCCCGTTTCACACAGACCCCTACCCGCTCCGCCAGCCCCGGCCCCACCGTCTCCTCCGTGTCCCTGAGTCTGACGACCCGGGGCCTCGTGGGAGTGGGTCCCAGTGCGTGTCTTCCCGTGTCCGTGAGTCTGACGACCCCGGGACCTCGTGGGAGTGGGTCCCAGTGCGTGTCCTCCCATGTCCGTGAGTCTGACGACCCCAGGACCTCGTGGGAGTGGGTCCCAGTGTGTGTCCTCCCGTGTCCCTGAGTCTGACGACCCCGGGACCTCGTGGGAGTGGGTCCCAGTGCGTGTCCTCCCGTGTCCATGAGTCTGACGACCCTGGGGCCTCGTGTGAGTGGGTCCCAGTGCGTGTCCTCCCGTGTCCCTGAGTCTGACGACCCCGGGGCCTCGTGGGAGTGCGTCCCAGTGCGTGTCCTCCCGTGTCTGGCTTGTGTCACTCACCGTGGTGTCTGCAGGGTCCGCCCATGTTGGAGCAGATGCCAGAACTTCCTTCCCTTTTAAGGCCAAATAGTATTCCGTGGGTGGATGGCGCGTGTTGTGTTGTCCATTCATCCATGGTGGACACTTCCAAGTTTGGGGTCCCGTTTCTTGCCGGCTGCATCTCCAAAGAGCTCAGCCTCCAGCCTGCATGGGCTTCGGGAGGAGCCTCTGCAGACGTCCATCAAGGGTCCCAGACGTTGCGGGTGAGGAGGGGGCAGCTGGGCCCCTGAACGTGGGTTCCCATGGCCACAGCGCCCCTCCTCTTGGTTGTGAGGGAAGGAGCCCCTGGGGGCCGGTGGGTGGCTCTTGGTCCCGTCACACCACTGGCCCTCAAACCGGAAGCAAGCTCCCAGGGCCGCTGGGACACCCACCCTCAGGGCAGACACACGAGAGGCTGAAGGTCCGTTCCCAGGGCAGGGGTCCTGGCTCATGGCCACCTAATGTCCTGAAGCACCTGTCAGGGACATTCCTGCTGGATAAGCACTGATTTCACTAAACAAGGATGCTCTCCAGGGGGCACCGGAAGGGGAAGCTTGGCGGGGGGCCATTGGTCACTGCAGGAGGTCAACAGTAACACCTGCCTGAACATTTCTCGGACACGAGTCCCAGGAAGGGCGCTTCCTTGGAGGGTGGGGCAGGGTGATGGCGTCGGCAGTGACGGCCAGGACGTCTGGTTGCTCCCTCACCCATTCTCGATGGAGCGCTCAAGATGGTCTCCAGGAGGGACGTGGGGAACTTTGGTGAGAACAGACATTAAGGTGACAACGAACTTCTTTACCATTTTCCTTCCAAAATGCTTTGCCGTGAGCTCGCCCCGCGAGGCTCTGTCTCTGCTCCCCGGAACGCGTCTGACACCTGCACACGCTGTGTGGCCGCAGTCCCCGAAGGCGCCCCTGCCCCTGGGCGCTCCGTCACCGCAGGTGAGCAAGCTCACCGTTCCCAGAATCTCGTGTCAGTGGAACAGCGGTCTGAGGTCCCCCTTGTGGTCCGAGGTCCCCTGCCCAGTGCAACGCTGTGGCCTGTGTCAGCGTTTCTGTCCTTGTACTGCTGAGTGCTGTTTGCCTTGGTGTCCCGGTCACCTGCTGCTGGACGTCTGGGTTGTTTCTGGCTTGGGGGTGCCGACGGGCAAACAGCGGCCACGGTCAAGCTTCCTGGCCCAGTGGCCCCACACAGACCTTGGTGAGTCAGGGACTCACAGACCGTCCTTCAGCACGCACGGCCCCCACCCCACGCCGTGGCCTGGCCCCGGGGCTCAGACTCTCCCACGTCACTGCCCGAGGGCCTCATCCATGCCGTCTCTGACAGACACCCCCGGCAAGTGATGTTGGTCCCGGTGCGCCCAGGTGACATGTCCGCGTCTCCTCGCTCTGCCAGGGGGAACCTTGCAGTAGACAGCACTTTATGCCCTGGAAGGAGCCCTTAGGGAGGAAAGAGTCCTCTCCCATCTGGTATCGGGGAGCGTTTGTGCTCAAGTGAAGGGAGTGCCCTGGTCTCCCGACTGTTTCCATTAACAGATGATGAGGACTTGGGACCCATCACATTCCCCTTTTCAACTTGGCTGCCAGGAAACCCAGAGCTATGGTTCTTGATCAATCAACCCTGATTCCTTAAAAAAAAAAAAAAAAAAAAAAAAGCCTTTTCTAGCTTATGGATCTTCCTTTGTGTGTCTACTTTTCAACGTATTTTTTAATGCTTACTTTTGAGAGACAGAGACAGGGCACAAGCTGGGAACGGGGAGAGAGAGGGGGAGACACAGAATCCCAAGCAGGCTCCAGGCTCCGAGCTGTCAGCACAGAGCCTGACGTGGGGCTCGAACCCACAAACTGCAAGCTCATGACCTGAGCCAAAGTCGGATGCTCAACGGACTGAGCCCCCCAGGCGCCCCTTAATGTGTTTTTTGGGTGCCTCCTCAAAGCTTAGGCACTGTGAGGCTGGCACCCCGATTGCTTGACGCCCCCAGATTATCTGTGGAGCCGTGATGCCAACACATCGGATTGGTGATGCACTCACAGGCCTGCGCCAACTCGGGGTTCCAAAGTGCCTCCTGTTCGGGATGTCACTGATGCCTGGAGGGTCGGGACCTCCCCTCTGTCTCTAAAAGCCAAAGAGGGGGCCGCCAGGTGCTCTGGCCCGGAAGTGGGTGTGTGTGTGCACGTGGCGGGGCTTCAGCTGCACCAGTGGGAGGGGTGGAGCCAGATGCCCCCGGGGAGTGGCGGAGTATCACCCCTGCCCCTGGGGGGGCGCGGGGGAGGCGTGGGTGTTGGGTGGGAGGTGGGGCCGCGTGACCCTCAGAACTCAGGGGTGTGGGTTGCAGGTGAGAGAGGGGAGGTCCCAAGGACCAGCTCAGGGCCCTCTGGACGCCTGGGCCCCTCCTGGCCTGGGGAACCCTCACCTTGAGGCCTGACCCCATCAAGGAGAAGCGTCCCTCGGCACGGGTGGTTCACGGTACCCGAAGCTCAAGTGAAAGCAGAAACCGAGGCTGGGGACACTGCTGGGAGGGGACGCCTCGGGGGAAGGCCTGGCTGGAAAGGCCTGGCCAGGTGCGACCACAGCGAGGCCCCAGGCCTTCTTCTGGAATAAGGGGTCTACACACAGGCCAGGAGCCCGTGACTCACTGTCGGCACCGTGACAGGACACAACCAGTTCACCTTACACACCTTCGTGCTGTCCTGGTTGTCTATTGCACGCGCCCCAGCAACAGGGTTTACAAACCCGCAAGGTGAGGACTCGGTGGTGACAGCTCACCTCTGCTTCGCACGGTGTCACCTGGGGTGGAAGCCGCTGGAGGGCCTGCCATCACCCAGGTGGATCCCCACGCAGCCTCCCCATCCGGCAGGGGCTTCCCACGTGAAGGCCGCCAAGTCCCAAGGGCACACGTCCAGAGGGCGCCGGCTGCCTCCGCCTCCTGTCCTGGCCTCAGAGCCGCACGGCTCCACCCGTGCCTCATCCCATGCTGGAGGCTGACCCGCGTCCCCGCGGGCAGAGCACCAAAGCCTGGGTGGATGAGTTTTAAAACCACCACATCTCCACCACCCTGTGATTCTCCACGTACAGGTGCCGGGAAGTGCAGGCCTCCTGAAGGTGGTCCCGGCACCGGCCGCCCACCGACTTCCCCCACTCGCTGAGGAGGTGTGGGCCGCGGTGCCCTGAGCGCAGCCTCCGGGGCACTGGGAGCCCCGTGACTTCCGGGGAGCTCAACGCACCCAGAGCTCCTCTCGGCATAGAACGAGCCTGTCCCGGGTCCGTGCAGACAGCGGCCTGCAGAGCAAGTGCTGGGCGCCCGCAGGCAGAAGCGCCACACGGGGAGTCTCACCAGGACGCCGTCCTGGGGGGGCTACGGCCACGGCCTGACGCACGCTCGTGGTCAATCAACGCACAAATGAGAACGAAACACACAGAACGAGAGCCACGGCCGACACAGGATGGTTTTACTGCAAACAGGAGTGCAAAAGGTCAGTGAACGCAGGCAGGCGACCAGGCAGCCCTGGCCACCACCGGAGGGACCGCCCTCAGCCCCCAACAGGGACGGACCACTGCTGGCGGGAAGGGCTGGCTCTGGTGGATTTCTGAGTCATTCCAGTAGAAAACAGGCCTTTCCCTTGGCTTCCCTGTGGGCTCTGAGGCCACGCAGAGGCCAGGCCAGTGTCTCTAGGTTACCCCCCAAGTGCTCCCGTTCGGTTGTGAAGGCATGAAAACCTGTCATCGTGGAGTCAGTCCTCCTGAGGGCCAGGGGCCCGGCCCCTGGAAGTTCCCGGGCCCACTGGCCGCTGCCCTGCTGCTGACCCCGCTTGCCCCTCGCTGGGGCCCCACTGCCGGGAGGACACTGTCGCCCTCACCGAGAGGCCCAGGACCGCCTGGGGCTGTGGCAGTGACCCGGCCCGCCGGCAGCCCTAGGACAGCAGCTGTAGCACTTGCCGGACGCGCTGGATCGTCCCCAGCGGGAGGGTGTCCGCGCCCCTGGCCTCATCTGACTTCTGCATCAGGGCCTCGGCCTTCTGCACCGTCAGCTCTCGGGCCCGGCCCCTCAGCCCCTCCAGGTAGGCCAGCAGGGTGGAGAAGAGCTCGTCGGGAACCTGGTGGGGGAAGAGGACCAGAGCGTCAGGGGCCGGGCGGGGTGAGGTGACGAGTGTGGACACTGAGCGGGCCCGGGCGTCAGGCGGCTCACCGCCTCCTCCTCCAGGCAGCAGAGCTCGGCGTCATCTCGGCCCCGGGCACACTGACGGTGCGGGGCCCCGTGTGCCGCACCCCTGTTCCCACCCCGTGCCGCTGCTGTGGGACCACGGGGCTGGGGGAGGCGGGGAGGGCAGGCCAGTCTCCCGGTCTTTTTCGAGGGCTTGGGGCCCTGCAGCCATTGGATGTCACCCCCTCCCGAAAGGCCAGCCAGTCGACAGTTAACAGGCGTGTTTGTGAGGAGAGAAATCTTCTGAGACACACACACACACACCCCGGGGGTCTGAGGGTGTAGCCCCCGCCAATAAAACCGAGTTCTGGCTCCCCGACCCCAGGCTCGGCTGGTCCCGTCCCGAGGGGAGAGTGAAGGGGCGGCCGGGTCCGCTCAGAAAGCAGGTAGTGACTCACAGGCCTCAACTCCAAAGCTTCAGCAGTGGAGGCAGAGGCAGAGACAGGCACGTGGGGCAAGGGGACAGAGCCAGGCCCAGGCAGGAACCCCTCCACCCATGGTCAGCTGGCTCTCGACAAGGGCGCCCAGACCATTCGATGGGGAAGGGGGCCCCCACATCACTCCCCCCGCATGCAGACCCTCTCCCACCCCTTGTTGTCCCCCCCCACCTCCCTGCACAGGCTTCCCCGGTGTTGGCGGCCAAGCCTGTGTCCTGCAGCAAGACTAGAAGATTCTACCGTGAAATTGAGGACACAGGAGAGAAACCCAGATCCTGAGCCCAGCCCATCAGCTCAGGATCTGGGTTTCAGCTCAGGACACGGGCCCCTGGGGTGCACGCAGCCCTGGCCAGGTTTCCAGGCCCTTCCCGACCCCACAGGGCATCACGTCAGAACAAAGTGTCTGATCTCAAAGTCAGAGGCCAAGCAAACAAACCAAAAGCGACCTGAACAAGTTAAATGTTGTGCGGAGAGAAGGGGACTTCAACGTGGTGTTGCCGACACCCTCGAGAAGTAAGGAAACACGATCCACTGAGAACACAAGAGAAGAACACCGCCGAGAACGGCTGCGTCTTCAGCGACACGGGTCATAGTCTGTCTTTGGTCACAGGGCCATCCTGCTCTGACCGGCCCCTCCCCAACGCCCGTGACACCGAGCTCCTCGGCACTCGCTCAAAGGCCACCTGCATCGTCTGCTCTGGACAGAGGTCGACGCACACCCTTTGTCCGTTTTAGAGCTGGGCTGCCCTTCTGTCGACCTAGAAAAGCTCCCACAGTCCGTGAGATCGGGCTCTGCGCCCACCTCCTCCCTCCTGTGGGTGGGTGGGTGGCCATCTCCCCGCCCGCCAGTCTGAGTCTGCGGTCACTGTGCTGGGGCAGTCGGCGCCTGTGCCCGACCTGAGGCCACACGGGTGCCCCCACATTCGCTTCTGGGAGCTGTAGTTTCAGCCCCGACACCCGGGGCCTCGACCCGCTTTGAGGGCTGCTGACAGAGGTCAGGTGGGGTCACCTTCCTTCCTTGACACGTGCAAATCCAGCTGGCACAACTCGGCTTGCGGAGGAGGCCATCCTCTCCCCATCCAATGGTGGTGGCTCCCTCCGCCTCTGTGGACCCTGAGCGTACTCGTTCCCTTCCGGGCTTTCTACTCCCCTCCCTTGTCAGTCCACCCCCACGGGGGTCGGATGTGGCTTCTGTCTCATCCGTGAAACTGAATCTCATATCCTGCTCCCGACAGGAAGTGCTCATGCACACCCACGCACACACGCAGACACGCGGCGGCCATGAGGTCAGGCCCGTGCGCCTCAGGGGCTCGAAGTGAGGCTGGGGTGGGGGCGGGGGTTCTTCAAGTAGGCGCCCCAGGAAGACAGGGCACGCGTGGGACCACAGAACAGGTTCGTCTCACGTCACGGCCTCTGCTGTTCCCGCGGGCAGCACCGGGGCGCCACTGCTGTCACGGTCCAGCCCAGGAGGGTCCGGCACTCTGCTCCGGGGCCACACACAGCCGGCGGGGCACGTGGGCGGGACGGCAGGACGCCCACAAAGGGATGCGGGGCTCGGTGTGGGGCCAGGAGGCAGCACTGTCTAGCGGCTGGGGGCCGGAGCAACCAGGACCCCCAGCTTTGGCCCCGGGTTCCCTCCTGTTCCTGCCACCAGCCTGCTGAGTCACGCAGGCCCGGGAGCGTCTGCGGAACCAAGGGCCGGGCACTTGGGGCCCTTCCCCAAGGGGGGAAGGCCGTTCCCAGGGGCCCTTCCCCCTTCCCCGCCTCCGCGACTCCCCTCCTAACCCCCCACCCCCAGGCGCCTCGGCCACAGTCATCCGCTGCGGTCCAGGGCTTTCTTCTATCCCACTGCCTGTGCTGGACCCCAAGTGAACCCTGACCCTGACCTCAGGGGGCTCACCAGAGACCAATGAATCCATCGGTCCATCCGCCCACCCGTTACTGCGCCCCTCCACAAGGGCCCCGGACACCACCCCTCCCCCCAGCTGGGTTCAGGTGCACGTGCCCCGGTTCCCAGGGGAGCCCAGGCAGCTCCGGGGCGTTAGGCTCAGAGATGTGGGGATCCGTGAAAGCCGACGAGCCTTGTCCTTCCAGGTTAACGTCCCAGCGGGGCAGATGGCTAAGTAAATGACAGGACACCGGGAAGGTGCCAAGTCCATCCGCTGGGGGACAGTCTACTCACAGAAACCTAATTGACACACAGAGTTAACCCCAAAGAGATCAAAGGCCTAAAGGTAAGAACAGAAACTACAAAACCCTCACAAGGAAACACTGGGGTAATTCTGCTGACCTTGGGTGAGACCGTGATTTCTTAGTAATGACACCAGACGCACAAGTGACAGAAGAAAAAAGACAAAAATCAGGCTTCATCAAAATTATGACACGTCCCCAGGCCACCTCCCGGTGTGCAGTGACCAGGTGGTCTCCAGGGGCCTCAGGAAGCAAGGCCTCGGTTCCCGAGGCGCTTAGGCCCCTCCTCAGGGCACAGCGAGTCCACACAGGCTGGGAGTGGCTGTCAGGCCACCATCACCTGCCAGCACCTTGAGGCCCCGGGGGGGAAGGGGGCGGGCAGGATGGTCAGGACACAGGTCTCTGTCCACAGCTGCCCGCTGGCTCCGTGTGTGTGACACCTGCTCCAGAGAGTTCCAGGGACGGTGTGTCCACGGGGCCCGGGCTTCTGGGCACAGAAGTCTGGTGATGTGCTGGGGGGAGGGGGTGTGGGCCCTGAGCTATGGCGAGTGGGGAGCGGCCACGGATCGGCGCGGGACAGGGGGGTCACGGGGAAGGAAGGGTGGGGTGTCACGCCCCAGTGCGGGCTCTGCGGTGGGTCACAAGGCCGGCCCGTGACTCCTGCAGCGGTACAGGCTGGCCCAGCCCTGGCGCCTGTTCGGAAAGCTGTCCCCCCACCCTGATTTCAGAGTCTGGCTCTCAGGCGTGTCCCTCCCCGGTCACGGGCACACAGGCACCCTGGACCTCCCTGCAGCAGGGCCGTCACGCTTGTGACGAAAGCTATACTTGTCAGAGCCAATGGCGGTAGCAGGGGGTTACGCAGCCTGGGAGAAGACCCTCGCAGACGTGGATGTGGCTCTGGTGGGGCGGGGGAGGGGGCAGGCGGCCAGGCTCTCCCCAAGGGCGGAAAGCCAGCCGACCAAGGCAGACGAGGGTGGACCAAGGAGCACCACGTGGCAAGCACCAGGGCGACCACTGGCCAGGACGAGAGCTGCCTACGGTGTGGTGACCATCGGGGCGTTTCTAGAATCCCGAAGCAGGTCCACAGACACGGCCGATTACCGCACGCTCAAACCCAGGTGCACCCTGAATCACGTGACCGAGGGAGGTCGGCATGGACCATCCTGCACCAGGTGCGTTGGGAGGGCACCCCCGTGCCCCACCTGTGTCTGATAACCGGCTTCTCCCAGCACATCGAGATCGTGAAGGTCAGATAAGACCAAGAAAGTTCCAGACTAAAGGAAATGACAGGGCCAGGCAAACGAGACTGCAGCTGGACCCCTGCCCACGTGAGGCTGGGCTCATCTGCAGGGAGAGGGGACCACAGAGTTTTGGGGGTGGCACAGCATCTCCTACACCCCACCAGGACCGAGCAGTGGGGAGGGCCAGGACTGCCACGCACCTGGGGAGACGACGCTCCCGGACATCAGCAGCCTTCCTGGGGAAGGTCCAGCTGGAAGCAGGCAGGCCCGTGGCCCGAAGCCCCAGGTGGGGCAGAGGGGCCTCTGAAGCAGGAGGCAGGGGCTGTGTTTCTCTATCCCCAGCAAGTCCCTTCCTCTGGACTAGGGGCTCCTGATGGGGAATGGGGGTGGGGGGGGAGTCCTACCACAGGTGCCACGGCCTTTCTCAGTCACTGCCTCGGCCAGGACTGGATGCTGGAGGGGAGGCCCTGCCAGCGGGTCCTTCCGCCCTGGTCGCTGGGAGACCTGACCTCCACCTGAGTTCGCACACATTCACTCCCCACCTGGCCAGGTGCACACAGCTCTCCTCCTCCCCACCGGGGACGCACACTTCACCTCCCTCCGCTCACTCACCACGCACACGGCAGTCGCTGTCCTACATCCGCGCGTGCTTCCCCTCCCCCAGCGTGCACACACGATTGCTGTCGGACACGTGCGCACGCCTGCCCCCCCCACCCTACACCCCCCCCCCCGTGTGCACACCCCTGTCCTAACACCCTCCCAGCGTGCACACCCCCGCCCTACACACCTCCCCTAGCGTGCACACCCCTAACACCCTCCCAGCGTGCACACACCTGCCCTACACCCCCCCCAGTGTGCACACCCCTGCCCCTGACCTAACGCCCTCCCAGGGTGCACACCCCTGCCTGACACCCTCCCGTGCACACACCTGCCCTATACACCCCCCCGTGTGTACACTCCTGCTCCCCGCCACATGCACAACCCTGCCCCTGCCCTAACGCCCTCCCAGGGTGTACACCCCTGCCCTACACGCCCCCCCAGTGTGCACACTCCTGCTCCCCGCCCCATGCACACCCCTGCCCTACACCCCCCGTGCACACACCTGCCCCCCCCAACACACACCCCTGCTCCCTGGTGCACACCCCTGCCCTAATGCCCTCCCAGCGTGCACACACCTGCTCTAACCACCCCCAGCGGGTGTGCACACCCCTGCCCCTCGGTGCACACCCCTGCCCTCACCTCCCCCCAGCATGCACACCCCTGCCCCAAAGCCCTCCCAGCGGGCACACACCTGCCCTAACCACCCCCGCCCCCGTGTGCATAACCCTGTCCAAACCACCCGCAGCGTGTACACCCCTGCTTCCCCCCCGCCCCACCGGTGCACATACCTGGTCGTTGTCATACATGTGCAGTAGCAGCCAGGTCTGCCTCGTCTTCTGGAACTTCCAGTTCTCGTGCTTCTGGGCCCAGCTGGGAAGCAAGGACAGGACACGTCAGGCGCCGGCGGGAACTGACAGAAGGGTCTGTGCACCAGGTGTGTGGAGGCCCCTCCCCAGCTGGAGGGCGGCAGACGAGGAGCAGCGGAGGGGGCTCGGGGGCCTGGTGCTGGGAGGACGCCTCACCCCCGAGCGCCTGCCTCCACATCCGCGCCAGACGGCACGGGCACCCGGAGGCTCCTGAAGTCAGCCGCTCCCGCGTCAGCCTTCACCGTGTGCCCGCCAGAGCGGGGACGGCCTTCCAACCGAGAGCTGTGTGTGGAGGGTGAGGGAGAGCAGCGCGGGGGGGAGCCAGGAACCCTGACCCCGAGGGTCGTGCTGGTGTGGGCCACCTGAGGCCGTGTGACCCCCCACCCCAGCCCCCACCCAACCCGCGGCCACGAGGCCAGCCTGCTGACAAGCAGGAGGAAGAGAAGGGCGGCGTGTCTGGGACTCGGGGGCACCGAGGGGTGTGGGCAGGAGGGCGGGGGGTGAGCCCCCAGGGTGTGTGATGTGCCCTAGCTGCAGCCTCGACTGGAGGGACAGTAGCTCGCGGGGCCGAGGTGGAGTCACTCTTACTCGACTTCACACACACGGTCACGTGACAGCAGAGCCGCCTGAGCCCCACCCCACGTCTGCCGGGGACCACGGGCACTTTGTGTGGCAGCCACAGAACAGGACCTGAGCCAGACCGGGTCCCTGCTCCCATCCCATCCCGCTGGGGACCCGTGGATTCACATCTGGGATCTGGCCCTGGAGACCGACCGGCGCCCCTACAAAGCGGTGTGCCTTCAGGGCACCACGACCCGGACTCCCGCACCCGCAGGTGTGGCCCTCGGCCTGTGCCCGGAACGCGTGCGCGGCAGAAATCGGGCCGTGGTCATTAGACGAGGCCCGGAGGAAGAGCCCAAGAGCCGCCAGGCCGGGCGCTGTCCCTGGCTGATCCCTGCGGGTTAACCCGAGGGGCCCCTGCCCCGTGCTGGTTATCAAGTGACTGCGCTGGCTCACACCGTCCGTCGCCCACTCTGCTGGGGGGAAGGGCGTCTTCAAAAAATGGGTTTGCCAGATGGCACGACGTTAAGCACAAGGAGCTGCAGAGCCATAAAAACAGGACACGGAGGCTGATGCAGTCTGGTTCCAGCAAGCAACCCCCTGGAGCCCACGGTCCACGAAGCCCTGGCCAGGCCTCCCGTGAGCAGCCTTCCCAGCAAGTCCTGTGGCCACAGCTCCTGTGACTCCTCCCCCAAAGGTGTAGGCCCTGGGCTCATCCGGCCCTGAGGAGTGGCTGTCTTGGGGTCTGCTCCTCCTGGGTCTTGGGTTTCGACTTACTAGCAAGCCCTCTGCTGTGCTTACTCATTCTTTACAATAAGCCTTCTCTGTTCAAATTACCATTTGGTTCCACTGACCACCTGCACGTTGGCCAATTCCCCTGCCCCGGAAGATGGCACACGACCTCCCCCAGGGTCTGTGGGGTCCATCCTGGGCTGACGGAGGGTGTGGAGGTGCCGAGCTCCACTGCCTGGGACCTGGGGCTCCACGGACCTGGCTGCCATGGCCACGGCATCGACAACACGGACGGGCTGTGTGCCTGACCCGAGCCAGGGCTCTGGTCTAGCTTAGGCTCAATGCCCCCCTTGTGGTCACCTGAACCCCCAGACAGTGTTACATTGGCTTCAGATCTGCTGTGTGGGCCCAAAGGAAGCAAGGGGCACTGGCTGGGAGCCCCAAGCCCCTAGGCCACGACAGGCAGAGAGGAGGCCCCCAGACCAGGACGACGAGGACACAGGAGCGAAGTTGGGGATGACGGACATGAACAAGCCAGCCCGCCTCTCCAGGCTCCTGCTCCGTCTCAGAGACGCCTCCCTGAGAGGCAGGACCCGTGGGGATAGAGAATCTGAGAGACCAGGGTCCACAGGGAGGGAGCGGGGACCCCGCGCCGGGTGGGCTCCCTGGTGGTAAGGGCTGAGCCCCACCCTCTCGAGGGGGTACGGAGTCGTCAGTGGCTCCCAGAGAACGTGGCTCCGTGAGGTCATGGGTGAAGGACACTTCAACACCCAGACGGGCAGAAGCACGTGCAGCTGCTGTACAGGCCCCCGGCCCACGGCCACCCAGAGACACGTGTGTCCCACGGGCCCTGCCTGAGCCCCAACATCGGGCAGGTTCTGGAGCCCCTGAGCCGGTGCATGTGTCTCTATCTCCACCAACCTGTCCCCAAGGCCGCGGTCTTCAGGGAAACCCTAAGAACCCGGCCCCAGGCCTCACACGTGCCAACCCCCACGTTCCAGCCGGCAGTGCCATCGTGGCCTAGAGCAGCCCGTGCTCTCGCGGCAATCAGACAACTCGCGGATTTCGTACGGCCCGGTCTCCACGGCAGAAATCTCTCAGCTCACGGGAAGCTGGAATCGGCTGGCCGGCCCAGGCCCCGGGCGTAAACGAGGGATGGGGCCCAACAGCCTCTCGTCCCGGGAAGGCAGGCCCTGAGTCGCTGAGGCCGTGTGCCCCGCTGACCCCCGCTTACGCAGCACCTGATCGAGTCCCGGCCTGCTCTGGGGATGGGGCTGGGGGCCGGGCGCCCAGCGGGACAGGACACCCCGTGAGGGAGGAGCTGCCGTGTCCGGCTCAGTCGGCGGGAGGGGCCCCGGTGGAAGAGGGAAGAAACAGCCGGAGTCCGTCTCCCTGCCCCCAGCCCGGCGAGGGGTTGGTGTGGGGTCTCCGGGGAGAGCATGCTGGCTGCCTCGGCCCTGGGTCTGACATCCCACAGGGACCAGGCTGCCCTGGGGGCTCCCGCGGGCCCAGAGACCACCACTACCATTCCAAGCACATGCATGGGGTGCAGCTCCCGCCACACAAGACCTACAGCTGTCAGGCACGGGGATGCCGAGCGGCCACAGGAGCCCATGCGGGCTGGAGGCAAGGCCAGAAGCGAGGCCCAGACGGCCTACCACAACATGGATGGCATCCCTGGGCCGGCCTCTAGGTAATGGGGCAGTCTGGACAGGACAGGCCCCCGGTGGGTGAACGCCAGGGAGCTGGGCAGTCCATGCCGTGGCGGGAGGCGTGGACTCGGGAGTGAAGACTGGGTCCGCAGCCTGGCCTCTTGCCGTCCGCACGGGGTCTACGTGAAGAGCGGCCGCAGCCCTCTAGCCTGTCCTCACCCCCGCCCACCCCAGGCGGGCTCTGCGCCCGTGGCACAGCCTGAGGTCCACTCTGCGGATGGCCTGTCCCCCTGCTCCTCTGTCCAGCCCCGGCCCCGCGGCCTCCTGTGTCCAGCCGTGACCGTGCGCGCTCACAGAAACACGCGTGGGCTCTCAGGCTGACAGCCGAGACCACAGAGGACGACTCTCTCGCTCGAGGACCCACACTGACAAGCAGCAGGCTGGCTCTAGCCCAGGCCCTGCCATCCCCAAGGCTGGTGCCCCACGCCGTGCTGACAGCCCAACCGAGCCGGGGACCCCACACCCACAGGCCAGCGGAGGGAGCAGCAGGCATCTGTCCTCAAGTCCCAGCGGGCCCCCACCCACCTGCTCCTGCCCTCTCTGGCCACCAACCGGGGACGGCCTTCAGCTCTGACCTTAGAGAACAGGGCTGCATGGACAGTGCTGAGCCCCTGCACGAGGCAGCCCTCGGCATTCTCGAGCTGCTGCTGTGTGTGGTCCCTGCAGGGCTCACTCCTCTAGACCCATGACATGCAGCAGGGCCAATCCAGCCTCTGCCAGGGCTACGGGGGCTGGCGATGCCCCTACACCCCTGCTGAGTTTAGGGAGGGAGGCCGGGAGGGCTGAGCCAGAGACCTGGTCCCAGCACATGCAGATTCCCCAGCCGCACCCCAGACCCAGCTCTCTCTTCACTGGGACGTGTGGGAGCGTGTGCCCAGGTGACACCAACACTGGGGGCTGGACTCCTTAAGGGGTCCTGGTTCCAGCCCCGTCCACTGTGCCCAGTAGCCAAGAGTGCAGAGGCCCCAGGGTCCCACGTCACTCAGAATTACACATCCCTAAGGCTGGGGACGGGGACCAGCGGACAGGGTCCTTCTCACCCGGGCCAGGCTGCGGGACCCTCAGTTCTCTGCCCTGAGGAGGCCAGCCAGCTGGTGTGCTGGATTCCTGTCCCCAACGCAGCCATGCTCGGGGCCAGCAGGCGGAGTCACGGAGCTGGGACCGGGGGCACTCGCCTTCCTGGCTGAGCCCTTCCAGGGACCCCTCCGGGGAGGAGCCAAGAGGGCGCCGCTCGGCAGCCCCCTGGGTTATCGGCATCTTTGGTTTAACACGTACAGGATGCAAACGAGTAACACGGCGAGACAGGGCCCCACACCCACCCGCGTGGCTGTCATCGGTGAGGGCGGGCACGGACGGGCGGAAGTCGGGGCCCTTGCCGGTGGGGCTGTTAACATGGCGCAGCCACCGTGGGCAGGTCTGCAGCTGCTGCAACAACGGGGTCCCTGGCGATCCCGCTCGAGGCTGTGCCCGAGGCCGAGGAAGACACGTCCCCACAAGATCCCGAACGCGGACACGCACCACAGCATCAGCCACAACGGCCCCGCGCCCGAAACAACCCGAACGCCCACGAGCGGGTGAGCGGATAAACGAGACGTGGGGATGTGTGCGGTGCGTGGTATCTGGCCGTAAAGAGAAAGGGACGCCTGACACGTGCTGCAACGTGGGCGGGCCTCAAACGTTTCGCCCAGCGAAGGCAGCGCTTCGCAAAAGGCCACGCTGTGCGTGACTCCCACGTGCACAATCGTCCAGAATCGACGCGCCCACAGGGACACGGGGTGGACGAGGGCTTGGGTGGAGGCGGGCGGGGCGGTCTGAGGGGAATGGGGAGTGAGTGCCGGGAGCAGGGGCTGCTGTTGGAGTCAAAGGAGTTCGGCGGCGGCCGGGGCGGCTGCGCATACACCGCTCCCCACGATCAACGCACAGATGAGTGCGTCCGAGCTGGGTCTCCCCAGGGAAGCCCGTCTTGGTGCTGGCCGCTGATGCCACTGGACGGACCCCACTTCCGGAGGCGGAAAACCATTGTGGGCGGCGGGGGCGGGGGGGAGGCTGCTGGAACCCGTGACTTTACTTTCCCGCAGGTTCCTCTGCCAACAGAAGCCAGCGATTTCACTGGGGCCTGGCTTTTCCGGGAGCTCCTAGAGAGGCTTGCACAGAGCTGTTGGCAAATGCCAGGCTCTGCCCGCCGTGGGAACAGGGTAAACCAGGGTCTGCCAGGCACCCCGAGGGCTCGAGTGGGCACTGGGGGTGGTGGTTCTGTGGTGACGCCCACCAGGGCAGGTCCCAGGCTGCGGGGACACCACTGGCCCCAGGAGCCAGATTTGGAGCAGCTCACCCGAGCCCCCGTCCCTCCTGGTACACCAGAGACCCTCCGGACCCGGCCAGGCCCTGCGTGAGAGGGTCGCCTTACCCACGGAGGTAGTCCAGGGCCAGCTGGGCCCCGGAGGGCTTGGCCGGCACGCTCGGGGCTGCATCCTTCCGAAGCTGCTTCCTCTCCTCTTTCCTCCGCTCCTTTTTCAGCTTCCTCTCCAGGACCCTCTTCTCCTCCGGGGTCAGCTCGGGCAGCTCGAGGGCCGTGTCCTGTCCGGCGCCCCAGGCGGCTCCTCCCTGAAAGGCAAGGGAAAACCAGCCTGGAAGGGTGCCCCTCAGCTCCCTGGACCCCCTCCCTCACCCCCAGTACCCGGGGAAGGGGCTGCTCAAAGCCTTGCCCTCCCAGGGACCCAGGAGACCCAGCGCCTGGTGACAAGTCCTGCGGGGAAGGGCCGGGTGTGACTATCTCACCCAGCACGTGTCAAAGCTCACTGACCTCGGACCTCTCTCCTGACCCTGCACCTGCGCTCACGCACTGGGGACAAGGATTTCTGGGCGGAGAGGAGAGCCCCATCCCCCCACAGCCCTGCAGGAGACCTGCCCCTCCTCCTTTCCCTCTCCCCAGCCCCCCAGCCCTGCTGCTGCCCCCACTGTCTGCTGCCCTCAGGCTGTCCGCAGACCAGGTGCACTGAGGCAGGACTGAGAGCATACTGCTCAAGGTTGCGGGGTGGGGTACCCACAGAGGCCTTTCCACTTAGGAACCCCTCCCGAGGAAGGCCCGGGTGCCTCCCCCAGCAGCTAAGCAGTTGGTGGACGCAGGCTGCCGGCCTCTCGCTCTCCCCTGATAGGGCCGCGGCCTCCTGACACCCCTGTTTTCCCAGATACCTTGCGCCCAGCAGTACAGCCCCAACCCGCTCCCCGTATCAAACCAAACCAGCCTTTCAACGGGGCAGGGGATCATGACCCCAGGACCTGCACACATGTCCCCTTTCCTGGAAAACCTGGCACACGAGCATTGGTCACTCCGCCTCTGGCCTGGGACCAGGCCACTGCCCCAAGGCCTCCGGAAGGGCAAAGGCTACCCCAGGCACATCCAGCGTTTGCAGACCTCCCCCTCCCCTCCCCTCCCCTCCCTCCCCTCCCCTCCCCTCTCGCCTCCCCAGAGGCCAGCTTACAAAGTGCCAGTGCCTTGACAACCTTTGTGTTCCCACTCAACGCCAGATCTTTCCGGAATCTTCTAAAACAAAAGAGACGCTCTCTCTCCAGCTCCCCCCTCTGCCTCCTTTAAAACCAGCAGTGGGGCCTCCAGGCTGCCCCAGGGAGGCTCCAGCAGCCCTGACACCATGTACACGCATGTGCACACACACGCACGGCTCCTCTCACATGGGGCTCACAGGCTGCCAGCACAGGGGGTGCTTCCAGAGGGGGTCTCTGGACAGACACAGCCCTGGGGCGGCACATGCCCCCTGCCTGCAAGCCTAGTTGCCCGAGGCCATCGGGATTTCTGAGGGTTTCCTGAGGTCCAGGGGAGCAGTGGTGACACCATGATGGGAGGCAGGAGGGCAGGCCCGGTGCCCTCCTGGGGTCTCCACCTTGACTGAAGACGTGGCCTCGGGGCCGGCCTAGGAAAGAGGCCAAAACTGCAATAAACCCAGTGTTTCTCGAGACCACTTCTGTGCGGCCTGTGCTCCAAGCAGGATGGGCGGGAGCAAGACGCCCTTCCTGCCCGTTTCATGCCGGGTCCCAGGGGGCCTGCTGGTGGCCTCTGAGGAGAAGCGGGGTGCAGACCGGCCCACCTGGGCCCTGCTCTTCCAGGGGGTGGGGCAGAGGTCACGACACCCCAGGAGCGCTCAGGGAAAGCCAAGCCGCTTGCAGGGTCTGGACGCTGGTCCCGAAGGCGAAGGAGGCAGAGCTGGGACCAGAGCCGGGAGTCACAGCACGTGAGCAGGGGCTGGGGGCGGGGAGAGGGCAGGCCCCTCCCCCCCACAGAACCAGACCTTTATGCCCCCCAGAAGGCGGCTCATCGTGGCAGCAGCTCTACGGCAAACGTTTTTTTTTTTTTTTTAATTTTTTTTTTTTTAACGTTTATTTATTTTTGAGACAGAGAGAGACAGAGGATGAATGGGGGAGGGTCAGAGAGAGGGAGACACAGAATCCGAAACAGGCTCCAGGCTCTGAGCTGTCAGCACAGAGCCCGACGCGGGGCTTGAACTCACGGACCGCGAGATCGTGACCTGAGCCGAAGTCGGCTGCCTAACCGACTGAGCCACCCAGGCGCCCCGGCAAACGGTTTTAAGAAGCATCGAGAGAAGCGTCAGGCGACAGTCTGCGGTCCGGTTATCCGTTCACGTAGAAAGTGCTATCGGGTGGCGGCAGGGTGCTGCTGTGGCAAAGGGCCCAGGGCCGTGAGGTCAGGGCACCTCAGACGACTAAACCCCGACTGGAGTTTGTGCGTGGGGTCTACGGACGCACCCTAAGCGCCACACAGCGCTGCCCCTGAAGGGCTGGCCGGCAGGGGAGGGACAGTCTCTGCTCGATCCTCGGTTTACGGATGTGGGCAGAGCCCTGCCCGAGCCACATCTGTGTGGCCCCCGGGGCCGAGGATCTTTAGCCACAGTGGTCTCTCCGTAAACTGTCCACAACAGTCTAACCGGTGCTCTCCGCAGCTGGGTGAGCCCCAGGGTCACGGTGGGATCCGTCCCCCTGGAGTCCGGGCCCCCTGACGTCAACTGCTTCGTGGCCCGGAGCTTGGGGGACAGAAGGGACTCCAGAGTCGGGTCCAGAAAACAGCAGCAGGCTCACAGGCCTCCCCACCAGGAAGGCCCCACTTCCTTCTGGTTCTGAACCTAGGAAACAGGTGGGCAGGAAGCCCATGCCTCTGGCTGTGGCACCTTCAGAAATTTCGCTCTAGTTCAAAAGTACACCTTAATCAGACTTACTACTAGGTATCACAAGGTAGCACAATTTCCCTTATCTAACAACGAAGAACAAAAAAGACCGTTTCCTACAACGTTTTAGAGAAATGCTTTATTCTGAAACAAGACGCGGGTACAGTCATCAGAGGCATCGCAGACCCCCACGTGGCCTCTGTCCACGTTCCGTGGCACCGTCTGCAGACAGACCTAGAACCCTTTCAACGATCGGAAACCCACAGCGACAGCAGCAGATTCAAGTGACAGTGAAGGATACGGAACGTGCAGGTACGAACTGTCAGATCCTTCAAAGCCTAATTTCTCCAATCCCTCTCACCACCCCAAAACCCCCGGCTAAAGTAACACGCGAGCGACGGCTACCCCCTCGCGCCCGCGAGAATGAAACCATTTCCCCTTTCGTTTTGCTTGCAGCGTCCTGGTTAAAATGAGAACGATTTCAGAAAAGGTGTGTGCAGGCAATTCTGGAAGCTGCTTCTGGAACACAGCCGAGTCTCCAGGTGTGTGTGGTGGTGGGCACGACGCCCTCCGGGAGTCTCGGGCTGGCGCTGAGTGGAGGCAGACGCGGGCTCTGGCCTCGAGGAGCTCACGGCCGGATGTAAGTGAGCTCCTGGAGGACAGGGAGAGCGGCTGTCAGAGCGGCTGTTCAGGGCGGCAGGGCTCCTGGCGGGGCACAGCTCCTGGGTGCAGGGTCCTGCACAACGTAGCGGGGCCTGCACACCCCTCTCGGAAGGCTTTTAGATGCAGGAAATGGAACACACGGGGCATGCGGGGCACAAACGGAACCCTTCATCAAAAGACCGTCGACACCACACGAACCCATCCGTGCGGGTCTGTCGTGCAACCGGGCAGGGGAGCTGAGTACAGGTGACGCCGGGAGCGGTCTCCACCCGTCACGTGCCAGGAAAGTGCCCGTGCCCTCCACACACCCTGCCAATGCCACCGTGGCCTGCCAACATTCACAGCGGAAATGCCAAAAGTCAGGAGAGACCGTGCAAAGAGTGTTTCCTTAATCCAGGTTCAAACTCCCTGGGTCTGTAAGTCGGGGTGAAAAACACAACTGCAACCTGAGCCCACCTGCCCAGGCCTGCAGGTCCCCCACGACCCCGGGGACAGCCAGGCTCCTTCCCCACCCGGCTCTCGCCACCTAAACCCACCTGGCCTTGGAGGACGGACGTGATGAAAACCGCCGGACCCTCCTCCCAGAAACACACACCCAGGGACACACGTTAAGGAACAGACTCCAGGATCCCAGTGGCGGTGACCTCCTTGGTTGCCAGAAATGAGGAACTGGAGGGGTCAAGTCTTATCCACAGACGGTCACAGGTGGGAGGTGGGCAGGGACAGTGGCCCTTGGAGGACAGGCCAGTGCTCCGCAGAGGCTCTCCCATACGGGCATTCTTCAGAGCCATGGCCTGGGCTGTCGGTGGGACCTGCCGCCCAGTCCCGGCTTCCAGGGCCGTGGCACCACCCCCCTTGCTAGCACAGGCCCTGCGCACCAGACTCCCCAGAGCCAGGACGCCAGCAGAGGTGGAGAGCACTGGGCGGCCAGCCTGTGTTGCAGCACTAGGAGACTCGGTTTTTACTCTTGCTGTTGCTGCTTTCTTTTTAATATTTACCTCTGAGAGAAAGAGAAGAGAGAGAGAAAGAGGGAGAGACACAGAGAGACACGGGCGCAGCCCGAACAGGGGAGGGGCAGAGAGAGAGGGAGACACAGAACCCCCCCGATGCGGGGCTCAAACCCACGAACCGTGAGATCGTGACCTGGGCCGAAGTCGGACGCCCAACCGACTGAACCACCTGGGCGCCCCCACTTGCTTCTTTGAACCCCAGGACACAAACAGGAGTTTGCAGTGTGGGCGGAATGTGAAGTTTGTGAGTGGCCGATACAGGTGCAGCGTCAGGGGGCTGCAGGAAGGCTGGAGAGGACCAGCCCCACAAAACCTCTCTTTGGTCCCTCACAGCTTCAGCCCGGGACAGAGTCAGGATGCCACATCTCTCGCAGGGCTGTGCGGGGACCAACCTCCTTTGCGGACAGGGTGGTCTCGAGCCAGCGAGGAGCCCCCCCTTGCACCCCCCCGCCACACTGGCAAAGCCAGGGTGAGTCACACGGCCCAGCCTCCTGCCTGCAATGTGACACTGTGGGTGTCCCACGGGGCTCTGTGGGTTCAGCTGGTGCCTTTGCCTGGGGACACAGGGAACCTCCAGCCCCGAGACGAGGACCAGATTTTTCTGGAGACAAAATCCCTTGACCCTGCGAGGACTTTTTTTTAGGGCACATTTACCCTTTCACAGCTGGCCTGTCCGTTCACCCCAAATCAGCATGTCCAGCCGTGTCCTGGGAGGGCCCGCTCTTGAGTGGAGGTAGACACGGGGACAGACAGAAAGAGCATACAGGCTAGACTTTTGGGGGAGGGATGGGGGTGGAGAAATCTCCCAGGGTCCTTTCCCGGAGGGACGTGTGCAGGTGGTGCCCGTGGGGCTGAGTGACTGATGGGGACAGCTACCTGGCAGACATCGGTGACCCCTTCCCCCTGGCAGGTGTGGGGGGAGGTTCGGGGTACAACTCGGTCAGGCTCAGCGCCGGCTCTATGGGCACCATCTGGGACCATCATCCAGGGCAGAGCGCAGGCGCCTCAGGGGACACAGGTGAAGAGCAGCCCTGCTCTCAAGGAGCTCCAGGGGCACAGGGAACTAGGTGTGAACAGGATGAGCTGTGGCCGCGGCCCTGCCCCGAGCCCGTGGACACTGGCAGAAGACAGGAGAGGTGCGAGGAGGCCGAGCTGACAAGGGCTATGGGAGAAGGGGACGGGGACTAGGAGGACGCCAGCTCCAGGGGCAGACGGGGGAGGCCAGGGGAGGAGCGGACTTGGCTTTGGCACAATTCACAGGACACGTGCTCAGATGTCAAACGTGGGTGTCCGCACAGGCCGGGAGAGGCTCGGGGACAGACAGTGTCCAGGGCCCTGAGGTCTTAGATCTGAGATGACAGGGCACATGCAAGAGGACGCATGGGGACAGGAAGACCGTTGAGTCCACCGAGAACAGAGCTAGGAAGCAGCCCCGCACTCTAGTTTCCAATTCTGGAGACGCCCTGCTGAGCCGAGGGGGTTCACCTGGTCTGGCACACAAGCTCTGAAGGCCTTTGAGGGCAGGCGGGGTCCCCAGAGAGGCTGTGAGGGCCCCTCCTTTGGAGGCATCCGTCAGCCAGACCCAGGACGCGGTACTGGGCGAGGCACACCCCCAGCACCTCACAGCCACAAACCAAGGCGTAGCCTCCGCCGCTAGAAAAGGAAACAGTTACCTGCTCGCCAGAGGTAGGGACCTACGGGGGTCTCCTAACTCCAAGGTGGGTCTTCCTAGACTGCAGACCCCAAGGGCACCACGTCCCTGCTGCCAGCCCTCACTGCCTTGGGGTGACTTTGCCTACATCGGGGGGGTGGGGGGAAGGCACAGGCCCTGGCGGGCTCCCCCTGTGCGAGCTCTGTCACTTCCGAGAAGGACTGCCCACCGGCGGGGTTTAACGATCTAGACTCAGTAAACTTTTCCTCCATTACCAGCAGGCCAGCAAAGGCATGGAATCCAGCTGCATTGTGCGGTCAACAGCCCGACCGTGGAATGTCACAGTTATGGCTTCCAGGCACGGATGCCAGATCTAAGGCAAAGGTCACGTGCACAGTCACGCCTGTGTTCACGGCAGGCCGCTGAGCCCGCCCCCCAGCCACGCCCACCCCCTTCCTAGTAAACTCTGAATCTGCCTTCCTCTCGTTTCCGGAAACGTGTGACTGGCCAGAAATTGAAGGGTACACTTTCACTTTAATCTGGAAATGCCATTCCGGCAGGTTGATGGCCAGAACGGGCAGAGCCAGGAGAAAAACGAAGTACAGGAACCGTAAATGGGTCTAAAAATAGCGTTTAACGCACAAAAAACATGCTTCTGGACAACTTCCAAGAAGTCCTGACCCGGCAGTGCTGAACTCGCCACGTTAACAGAAATCAGATTCCTAATAACGAAAGGCCAGTAGAAAACCGTAGAGACAGCTCCGTGCCACCCGAGTTCACGGGCCAGGGCGCTGGGAGCAGGCCCAGAACACAGGCTCTCCTGTGCGAAGCCCGCAGAGAGGCCGCCGGTTCCGCACAAGATTTTCCAATAGGTTTTCCTGCCTTTTCAGCTGCGGTCTGTGGGCTGCATTCTTCCTCAGGGGCTTTTGTGCCCAGGAAGCGGAAACGCCCTTGCCTTTGGGTAGAGAACACGACTATAGCCTCAGCTCCGGAGATCCCTTGCCTTCCGGGCCCTGTAGGCTGTGCAAGATCTGCAAACGGTCTGAGCTATGGGGAGAAACTGACACCACCACCTCACTGGCTCCAAAATGAACCAGCAACATCAAAACAAACGCTGCACGGGATGAATACAGCATACGATTAAATCAACTCCATCCATTGTTAAATATAATTTCCAAGATAATTCCACAGCTAGCATACGGAAACCATGGGTTAGCTTCTTCTCGCCTTGCCAGAATTCCCGAGCGTGCACCGTGAAAATTCACATTGCCAAATAATGTGTCAAAGCCAGAGACCTTCACAAGCAAAATGGTGATACCCCTGCAGGCCCTCCCCACTCCCCCAACAATGATGATGTGCCACGTGTGGGTGGGACTTGCTAAGATAATGTCGCCTTGGGCTATCTGTCCCAAGCAAAGGACAACACCCGTCCCAGGAGTGGAGAGAGCAAGGACAGACCAGTCCCCAGGTGCACAACGGGGACAAGGTTTAGTCCACTCCCCGGTTTTGCAGAGAAACAGGCTGGAGAGGCAGGGAACTCGCGTGTGGTCACATGGCCCGGGGATGAGACTAGAATCCGGGGTTCTGAACCAGCAATCGGAGGGGCTGTGAGCCCCAGAGACCTTCCCCAAGGAAAAGCTGTTAAGGGCGCACAGCTGGAGGCCCCCTCAAGCCCTCCTCCCTAGTGTAGGACACAGCTCGGGGCCCCTCCCCTCTGGAACAGGGCACAGTTCGGAGCCCCCCGCCCCCCCCCCCCCCCCCCCGACCTCCCCCTGGTGCGGGACACAGCTCGGAAGCCCCCATAACCTCCCCTCCCGGTGCAGGACACAGCTCAGAGTCTCCACGACCTCCCCCTGGTGCAGCACATAGCTCGGGCCCAACCCCCACGACCTCCCCCCACCCCCCCCCTCACCCCCCGGTGCAGGACCCAACTCGGGCCCCATCCTCACCGTGCAGGACGTCGAGGCTGGGAAGCAGGGCGCTCCGGCCCCCTCCCCCCCCCACCCCGACGAGGTAACCTCGGCGGCGGCGTGGGCCCACCCGCGCCCGACCCGAGGGGGAAGGGCGCCCCACCCGCAGGGTGAGCCGTCTTACCGGGGCCGGGACCTTCCCGGCCCCGGGCTTCCGCAGCACCCCCACCGGGACACGCCCGGCCCTCCGCGCGGGCGCGCTCGTGCAGGGCGGGTCCCCCCACCCCCTCCCCGGGCCCCGATCCCGGGCTCGGCACACTGACCTCCGCGTCTCGGGCCGCCAGCGGGCCCCGGGCAGCCCGGCCGCAGCGCCCGCTCACTGCGCATGTCACGCCGGCCCGGCTCGGCTGGAACCGGATCCAGCCGGCCGGGCGGTGACGCAGGCGCGGGGGCGCTCGGGGGTGTGGGCGGGGCCCCGGGGCCTGCACGTGGGCGCGGACCCCAGCCCCAGCCCCAGCCGGGTCTGCGAAGCAGGCGGGAGACGCGAAGCGAGGCCCACGCAGGCTCCCGGTGGAAGGAGGTTGTCGCGAGCGGGAATGGAGGCTCGGGACGACTTGTCGGTGGCCGCCGCACCACCAGGTGGCAGCCACAGGGCCCTCGGAGGAAAACCACAGCTGCAGCGCCCCCAAGTGCTCCCCGTTTCTCTGCCCATCACATGGACCCACGCCCCCCGGCAGACTCTGGTTACCCCCCCTCCCCGGAGCTGGCCTCATTCCCACCCTTGGGCTCTGTGTACTGGGGCTGCTGTCTCCTCCCCAGGGCCTTTGCACACGCTCTTCTCTTAGCCTGGAGCCTCTCAACTAGCTCCCCCATCATCCTCAGAGTCAGGGAAACCTCTGCCTCACCTACTGAGCACCCTCCCAACAGCACGGCCCCCCCAGCACCGTGAGCTCCAAGAGGGTCGGGCTGTGTCTGCTCACACCCCACGGACACTGCCCAGCAACACACCAGTGTTCGACTGAGGCCTGCTGAACAAATGAGTCACAAAGTCTTGCCCTCACCACGTGAACACCCTACGTCTCTTCTCCAGCTTGCACTCCCTCCAGTGAGACTGCAGGTGAATCTTCGGGTACAAGAGGAAACCACATGCGGCAGCTGGGAGCCCGGTCCACCCCAGGGCCTGTAGGAGGCTCTGCGGCAGGGCTGCTGGGGGAGGGGAGGGCTTCTGGCCCCCCCATCTGGCAAAGGTCGGGGGCCAGGCGTCCCAGGACGCTCTGTACTCTGGCTGCGGACCCTTCACTGGCCCGCTGCGTGCTGGCTGGCGGGTGTCTCCGTGCCAGCTTCCCAGCCCGATAGGGACCCCCAGGGCTCGGGAGCCAAGCTGGAATCTTTCTGTGCTTTCCCTGTCTGTCACCGCGACCGCAGGCTGCTCCACAGGGGCAACGGGGGCAGGCACACGGGCATGGCAGGAGCCTGGGCCACAGCTGGAGGGATGCAGGGGAGGGGTGGGCAGGGAGGAGCCCCGCCCACCAGAGACCTCAGCCTCTGTGCCAGATGTCTTCCACCTGTGCTGTCTTGCTTCATCCCTGGGATGCAGGCATCAGCACCCCCGCTTTACAGGTAAGGAAACCCGGAAATGGTTTTTAAAAAGTTTCCAAGACTGCCGTTGGGGGACTTCTGAGTCCCAGAGGACCCACGTGCTGATTTTCTAGTGCATTCCGGCGTCACTACACAGCCTTCAGGCCCTCCGATTGATGGCTTTCTTCACACCAGTCTGCTTCCGGTGACTCCAGAGCAGCCCTGGCAGACCTGAGTGGGAAGGGGCGGGAGCCGGTCTGGCAGCAGGGAGGGCGGTGCCACTGGGCGCACCACACGCAGGGCCGCGTGGCTGAGAGGGTGCCTTCGTGCCCTCCACTCGTCTCTCCCTCCCGGCCACCCTGTCCCCACGCTTCACAGGCGAGGAACCTGGGACTCGGTGGGGGGGGCTGCCTACCCGCGACAGTGTCCCTTCCGGGCCCTGTGTGAGGCGCTCTGGCCCCCCGGGGGCACATGCGCGGGCCTCACGCTGGGCCCGTGGAAGCTCTACCCCAAGCAGGGGCTGCCAGGCCCGGCCTCCCGGCGGCTGTCTGGCCCCGGGCCTCGTCAGCAGCAGCAGGCACAGGGCCGCTGTCCTCGCACCTGGTTCTGCACGGGACCTGGTGCAGCCAGAGAACCCTTGCGGACGGCCCAGCTGGTGGAAGGAGCGGCACCTGGCACCAGCTCTCCCGTCCCAAGGGACCCCAGAATTCCACCCCCACCCCCACCCCCGAAACTTGGCTCCTGGTTGGGAGGAGGGGTCGTCGGGCAACGTCTTCACACCGAAGGCTCCTCTGACTCTGATCGCGGGCTATGCTGTGGGCACAAAACAGACGATAATGCCTGCAGCCACGGACCGAGTGTTGGCGTTTCCCCCAAATTCGTATGTTCGAACCTAATCCCTGGCGTGATGGTAGTTGGGGGTGGGACCCTGGGGAGGTGCCCGAGTCATGAGGGCAGAGCCTCGGGAATGGGACCGGTGCCTTCACAAGAGAGACCCAGAGAGCTCCCTTGCCCCTTCCACCGCGTGGGGACATGACCCGGACGTGGCCCTCCCGGAACCCGGACACCGGACACCGGCAGGCACGGCCCACAGAGGTCCCGCGCCGGCACCTCTGTCCCACTTAGCCTCCAGGGACAGGCCCGGCGTGGACAGAAACTGTGTGTGGAGGAGGGGTGGGGGGGGGGTAAGGCCCCAGGTAAAGAGGGTCTGCTGTCGGCCACGATTGATCGGGTGGCAGCCGAGCCAAGTACAGCCCAGGGCCTTCGGGGTGGCCCGGTGCCCCCCCCCCCCGCCCCGGCACGGCAGCACCTTGCAAAGCGGAGCCCTGGGTCTCCTGCCCAGGGGAGTGGGGCTTCACTGGAATTCTGTTAACCACTGAGTCACCCAACTCCAGGAGGCCGGTCCCTCCCACGACACGGGAGAGGAGGGATCACTTCCCAGCACGACCACAAAGCCAGCACCGCCCTGACACCAAAACCAGGCAAAAACAGTACAGGACCAGCAAACTACAGACCCAGATCCCTCACAAATATATGTACAAAGACCCTAATCAGCAACAGATAAGAAGAATTGTACCTCACAACCGAGCGGGGCTTGTTCAATGAGGGATGTGAGGCCGATTCAACATTCAAGACCCAATCCGTAGAAGCCACCCTATCGACAGGCAAAAGACAAAGTATCACACAAGCATATCGACCGACACAGAAAAAGCGTCTGACAAAATTCAAATGGCAGCAGTGATCTAAATCCTCAAGAAACTACTCGTGGCGGGAAGTCTTGTCCGCTTGATAAATAACGTCCGCATCCCTCTCCTCCCCACGAGACCAGGGAAAGGGCACAGAGATCCTCTGGCCGCTGCTAGTGAGTTCTAGCCAGCGCGATGAAGCAGGAAAAGGGAATCAAAGGCATGCAGGTTGGAAAAGAAGAAACACAACGGTCTGTATTTGTAGACGGCACGGTGACCAACACACGAAGCCCAAGGAGCCTACAAGACAACTCCAAGCACTCATGAATTCGGCAGGATTGCAGGACGAGAGCAACGTGCATGTGTCAACTGTGTTTCTGTGACTTGGCAGTCAACACACAGAAACTCAAACTCAAAATCCAGTGCCAACTACAACCGCTTCCAAAAAACCCACGAGGTCGTAAACCCAATGACACACGTACAGCATCTATGCGCTGAACACGGGAAAGGAAATCAGACGAAAAGAAATCAGAGAACGTCTAAATCAATGGAGACCTACTGTGTTCACGGACCGAACACAGCACAGTGAAGAGGTCTGTTCTCCACGAGACGAGACGCTGGTTCAATGCAAAACCCCAGCGAGACTTTCCGTGCAGGTGTACGAGATGACCCTAAAATTTCCACGGAAAAGAAAAGGGATATTTAGAAAAAGAATATTTAGAGCAATTTTGGAAAAGGAAGATAAAGTAGAAGAGTCCCTCTATTCGATTTCCACAATTATCACAGAGCTGCCACCATGAAGACCGTGTGTCCCCGACGGAGGGACAGGCGCACGAGTGAACGGAAGAGAACAGAGAACCCCAAACCACCTCATTAGCACTTTGAGTTTTGGCAAAGGTGTAGAGGTACTTCACTGGAGGAAAGAGTCTCTTCCACAAACGGTCCTGGACGGTCATAGGCAAAAAACAAACCTCGAACCACAGAAGATGAACAGGGGGCAGGCACTCGGCGTCCTATCTCACACGCGCCTGTCAGAAGGGTCCACGACGCGGTGGCCGCCAGCGTGGACACGGAGCAGCAGGAATCTCCTGCCCTGCCCGTGGCAACGCGACGCGGTGCAGCCACTTTGCAAGCCGGTTTGGCCGTTTCTGACAAAATGCGCCTACTCTCACCCTGCGATCCAGTCATCCTGCTCCTTGCTACTTACCGAAAGGAACTGAGAAGTTACGTGCGCACCAAAACCTGCACCCAGACGTTTACGGCAGCTTTATTCACAACTGCCCACGTTTGGAAACAACCATGTTCTTCAGCAGGCGAGTGCGTAAACAGACCGTGGACCGTCCAGGCAAAGGAGTGTCGTTCAGCACTGAAAACTGAGCCGTCGAGCCATGAAGAGGCAGGGACTAGCCTTCAGTGCGTGTTACTGAGTGAAGGAAGCCAGTCTGAAAAGGTTTCGTGCTGAATGACTCCAACTCTAGGATGTTCTGGAAAAGGCAAAACTGTGGAGACGGTAGAAGACCGGTGGGTGCTGGGGGTTTTGTGGGCGGAGGACAGGGATGAACGGGCAGGCCACGGAGGAATTTTCCAGCAGGGAGACTACTCTGTAGGACGCTGGAACGGTAGACAGCTGTCCTCGACGAAAAAAGACAAACAACCCAATTACAAAATGGGGAAGAACTCGGGGACGTGCCACCAAAGGGCTATGGGTGGCAAAGCACGGGACGCGGTGCGTGCCGTCACCAGGCATCAGGGCAGACGAGGCATCAGAGCAGGAGGTGGCCGCTCCACTCCCACCGGCGAGGAGGGCAGCTCAAACCAGCGGCGACAGCGCCCCGCGTGGACCTCACACACGGCTGGTAGGAACGCAGAACTGCTACACCCGCCCTGGAAAACGGTTTGGTTGGTTCTTTTTTTTTTTCATGTTTATTTTTGACACACAGAGCACGAGCAGGGGAGGGACAGAGAGAGGGAGACACAGAATCCCAAGGAGGCTCCAGCTCCGAGCTGTCAGCACAAAGCCCGACGTGGGGCTCGAACCCACGAACTGTGAGATCATGACCTGAGCCGAAGTCGGACGGTTAACCCACGAAGCCGCCCAGGCGCCCCTTGGCTGGTTCTTAAACCGCACATGCACATAGCACGTGACCCAGCAACTGGGACCTGAAAACTTACTTCCACACAAAATCCTGTCACAACCGCTCAGCAGCTTTACCTGGAATAGTGCCAAACTGGCCTCTGACTGAACGACGGGGCACAAACTGTGTACCGCGGACTGCCGCGTGGAAGTAAAAAGGACGTCCGTTGATGGACAACAACAGCTTGAATCTCAGGACGTGAGGATCAGGAAAAGAGCCAGTCCCCAAAAGACACACACTGAGTGGCTCCGTGTATATAACATCCTCAAAAGGACATGATTACAGAGCAGATCCGCGGTTGCCAGGAAGAGGGAGGGGTGGCGTGACGGGGCAGCAGGGGTGGGGGTGGGGGCGCTCGGTGTCTGGATTAGGCGGTGGAGGTGGGACACACAATGTTTTGTGCAGAGTCGTGTAAAACATAGCCGTCAGGGCAAAGTGGGTGAAAGGTGCAAGCGACCCCTCCCTGCTATTTTTGCAACTTCCTGGGAATCTGTAATTATTTAAACATAAAAAGCCAAAAGGGAGAGAGTGCCCTCCAGAACAGAAACCGAACCTAAAACAGCAACGTCTGTGCCTCTAGTCTGGAGGGACTGGGTGTGGCTTGGACCAGGCGGCCCCACAGGAGCTCGTACAGCCCAAGCCAGGAAGGAGTGAGGGGACCCCGCCTGGCTCGGTGCTCGCCCAGCTCCAGGCCTGGACAGACGCCCCGCGGCCAAGCCCCCGGCCCCTCTGTCACGAGGCGGAACGGACAGGCATGGACAGGCTTGGACAGGCTGCGCCGGGGGAAGCAAGCAGGACAGTCACCCGGTCTTTTCGGAAGCCCCGGGCTGGCAGGACGCTGGCCGGATCCGGGGGCTGGGGTCCTTTGCCGTCGTGCAAACAGCAGCCCTCTGGCTTCAGCAGACAGCAGGCGGGGCCTAAGGGGCAGGTGGGCGCAGCCGGGGGCGGGGGTGAGGGGTGGAGCTGACACCCAGGGGTGCTGTTCGAAGTGCGCCCACTCCTGTTCTGTGCAGGAAGTGCTTCCATACGCACTATCTTTAACACCGGTGAAAGGCTTGGGAGGAGAAAAAGCAAACAGCATCAAGATTCCTCCGTGCACCCACCGACCCCCACAGGGGCTCAGCGCCCACAGTCTGCGCACCCACCAGGCCCCTTCCCGGGCCGAGGCTGGGACGTGGGGGGTGGGGGGCCGTCCCGGGGTCCCGGGGAGCCCTGCGGGGACCTGCGAGCCCGTGGAGCTGCGCCCAGGCCCGGCCCACGGGCAGCGGCACATTTTTGTTTGGCCCCCTCTTTTGGAAATTTTACAGGAGATTCGAACACACACAGGAGACCGTATACTGAATCGTCGCGCCTGCCCCTCCTGCCCTCGCCTCGGGCCTCTGCCTCGCCCCAAGCAAAGCCCGGGCATCGCATCCAGCCTCAGCACGTACTTCTGACCCCTAAGCACAGGGCTCCATCGTGTCCCAGGCCAATGAGGAGAGGAGCCCCAGGCTGGGCACCTGGCTGGCGGCAGGAGGAAGGAGGTTTCTCTCGGCAGCAGCCCAGCCAGTGAGAAGCCGCCCTCTGGCCTCCTCCGAGGGGCTCTCGTCCTGAGCAGCGCCCCCCCTTCCATTCTCAGACGCACTTGGGGGTCACCACGGTTTGCCCGTGGTAAGTGCGATTCCTTTGCCATTCTGGAATACGGAACGAGCTACTATTCTGGTAAAATAACTGGGGGTTCTGTTTTTAGGGTTAGTGTTACGTAAACGTGTGTGTGTTCAGTGTAAGATACGCAAAAAATCATAGAAATAACACATGCAGAACGACACAGAACAGCTTCTTCTGGGAAGACAGAGTGTCTTTACTGCTAAACTTGTGGCAGGAAAGTTTGATCAGATGAAATGCCAAGTTGGGCTCTGACTCTGGGGGCACGTGAGCCTGTGGGGAGGACACACAAACCGCCGTCCCGGGCTCTGCGCCGGCCGCCGGCCGCACGCCTCCCGCCTACACCACTGGCCTTTCCAGGCTGGGTCTCTCTCGCCAAGCCCTCCATGCTCCTTATCAGAGTCCACAGTTCGAGGGAGCCCTGAAGAACATTAACTTACATCAACAGAGCCACGAAGAAGTCCAGACATAGAACCTTTCTCTAAACCAGACTCACAAGAACAAGTTAACTCCAAACATTCCTTGTCCCTGATCGACACATCACCTAGGACCAAATATCCAGTGTAAGCACATAATTATGAGAGAAGGGTCATCTCCAAAAGGAAGCTGGCCCTGCCATTTCGGCCAAGGCAGCTGTAACCCTCCACATCATCGTCTCCAGCCACCCCCCCCCCCACCCCCCCCAGAGAATGACCACATGCAAACAAACTCTGGGTAGCAGAGTCCCCTCAGTGTGGAATGCAGCCCGGCCCATCTTGTCTGCTGCCACTCCAGTCACCAGGAATACTCGCCAAGTCTCCAGAATGTGGTGAGCAAAGGGCCATTGTGATGTTTCTATAATCCGTGGAGAGGCGGCCCCGTGACCTCAGCAAAACACTGGGCTGCGGCCTCCCTCTTCGCTGCAGAGCGCGGTGCACAATTAGGGCACCGGCCTTGTGACCACAGGGAGAGCGGCTGCGGAAGCCCAGCCCTGGGGCCCGGGGGCACACAGCCCCTGCTCCTCAGGAACCCACACCAGCAGTCGGGGGACGGCTAACTCCGTGTGGTTTTCGAAAACGGACGCCTGAGCGTGAGGCGGTCAGAAACCCAGGAGGAATCAGGTCACGCTCGCACACCAACTCCGTCCGCCCAGGACGGTGGTGCTGTCCCCACAGACATTCGGCTCTTGCACAGCAATCGGCCAGAACAGTCAGGGAGCAGCTGCCAACAAGGCACAAAGCTGTCGCCCTCGGAGGGAGATTTACGTGAGCCAGCTAGAGAGTGCTAGAAGGTGCAGACCTTGGCTCAGCTGCAGGTGGGTGGCCCTGACACATGCACGGACACTGTGCTGTCCTTCCTGGCCCCGCTGGCATTCCTGGCAGAGGCCTTCTTTGCAGAGAAGGCAGTGTGGGTGACCTGACGCTAAGTGGCTTAGGTGGCACCTCATGTCAGCTCTCCCCAGTTGCAAACGGCTGCGGAACATCCTGTGGGCAGACCGCGTTATACCTGGCGTCCCGGGGACTGTGACCAGGAATTCTGCCAAGGCCGCTCATACGAAGGCGATAACGTTTACTTGGGTGCACTGGTAAGAGAACTCATCTGGGTTCACATCCTGACCCCACCAGGGGCTGAGTGACCTTGGGCAGGTTCCTTACGTTTTCTGAGCCTCAGTGCAACTTAAAATGGGAATCCTGCATTTCACTGCTGCTAAAACACATTTTCTCTCTCACTTCAACACCTTTAAAAACAGGATGCTTCTTATAACCGGCAGTGTCAGAACTTAATTGTGGCAAGTTGTTTTCTTTTTAGTGGTTCATAAGACAAAGGCGCGGGTAGCACTAAGGATGTCTTAAGAGCTGATAAAACGTGGCCTGAGGGCCTAGGGCAGGAGCTGGCAAAGAGGGGTCTCTCCAGCTGTCTGAGCTGAGTGCTGGACGACCGTGGCTGGTCGAGGCGTCGGGGGACGCGTGGCCCGCTCTCAGGCGGCTCTCTGCTATAAACCCACTTCTGGCGTTGGGCGGAGAAGCAAGGTAAGGCAGTGACGACAGAGCCAAGCGGGCGGTGGGGTCCACAAGTGACCTGGACTCTGCTCTGCCCTTTTACCACAGGGAGTCTGGTCCCCCGGGTGACCCCAACTTCCCTCTCTAATCCGTGGTCCGGAAGCTGACCTGTGAGGCGGGCGGGCCTGGGGTGGAGCCCTGAGCAAGCAGGCGGCCCTGGGATGCTAACTGCCTCGACCGCTCTCCCGTTCAACCCCCGGTCGCACCGCGGATCTTCATTAAATTAGAAGGCGCTAAGGTACTAATTACAGCAAAGTAAACCTCCTTGTTCTTTAAACTCTCCCGGCTTTTAATCGTGACCACAGCTACGAAATTCATGCGGCTGCAGACGGTACACCGTGTCTCCCCGAGGCCGGCTCGGCTGGCAAATTCCTACGACCAGAAGTAAGGGGTGAACTTGGAGACAGCAGGCGCGCTTTGGGGAGGTGCAGGTGCGCCTGGAAGGACCAGATTACAGCCTTCGGAGGGAGGGGGGGGGCGCTGTCCCCTGCAGATTAGAGCGCGTTCTGACTCGGCGGTACGACCAGCACCAGCGCTTTGGGGGAGCCCACCTCAGCGCCCGGGGTTCGCGTCCCGCACCCGGCTGACCTCGGGTCACAGGACGTGCTCCGCCCCGCCCCCCGCCCCGCGCGGCGGGAGGGCGGCGCGAGCCCGGGGGGCGGGGCGGGGCCGGCCGGGGGCGGGGCGGGCGGCGGTCACGTGTGTACACAGGCCCGCGCGGCGTGCGCGCCTTGAGCCCCGCCGCCTCGGAGCCCGGAGCTGCCCGCCCCGCGGCCCAGCGAGCCGGTGAGTGGGCGCCCAACGCGGGGTCGAGCGGCGGGCACGCTCGGGGGCTCGGCCCGCGCGGACAGCGAGCCCCGGGCTGTGGCGGCCCCTCTCGGCCAGTGCTCCGCTGGGACTTTCGGGTGCCTCGGCCCCGCCCTGGCGCTGTCCTCTTGGGGAGGGGGGGTGGGGGTTGCCGTCCTTTGGGGGGCTGGAGGCGCCGTCTCCCAGGGGTTTGGGGGCACTGTCCCCTTGTGGGGTGGAGGCGTTGTTCCCCAGAGGTCTGGGGGCACCGGCCCACTTGCGGGCGGGGTGGGGGCGCTGTCCCCAGCCTGGGGCAGCCCTCCCGCTGAGCTAACCGGGCAGCCGCCCTGCGGTCATTAACCTGTGGAGGGTTCCTCCGGTGTCCTGCGGGGAGGGGGAGGGGGAGGGGAGGGGGTGAGAGGGAAAGGAGGCTGACGGCTGACCGTGCTTATAGCTTCCCTCCTCTTTGTGATTACACAATTTTTAGTAAGTTCTGGAACTACGTCTGAGTGCAGTTATCAAGTCTGTTGCCGACTGTCTCGGACACTTGCTGAAAACGTGACTCCCCTGGGTATGGAAAGGCTCCCGCAAAACTTCCTAGGAAGGCAGTGGCCCCCAGCCTTTGAACACCCACCTGCTCTGCGGGCAGCAAGTGCTGCCAGGACACCTCAGCTCTGGTCCCGAGGCTGGGCCTCGTCTCTTGGGGGGAGCCTGAGGGAGCCTGCGCATGTGATGTCCCCTCACCGGAGAGGCCCTCCTCTGAGATCTCCCAGCTTTAAGCTGAGCAGCCAGCAGAGCGGGAGGCTGGAAGCCGGTTGCACAGACCTCTGCAAACACAAGAGTAGGACTAAAATGGCTCCGACCCTGTTCCCAGGCTGCTCATGCACGGTGACCAGATCCTCCACTGTCCCCACCGGGTCTAGCTGGGGCACGGCTGGGAGCGAACAGAGGCGCTATTAATAATTACGCACAGCGTACGGCCACCGTCCGTGGCCCGCGGCAGAGCTCCTAAAGGAACTGCTGTGGGGCCCGGCTCTCCAGACCAGAACCTCTGCTCTCTCCCCGAACGAAGCAGGCCTCTCGACACCTAGCTTCTAAAAACTGGAGCTCGTATTTGGGGAGTGCTTACCAGGCCCCTCGACACAGGAAGCTGGGCCAGAGCGGAAAGCCCGTGGCCCGGGGCCACACGCCGCTCTCTGACCACGGGGTGTCCTGCCTCTCCAGTCAGGATGGAAACCTCCAGGGGATAGAGGGACGCGGCTCGAGGCCAGGACGTAACTGTCAGCGTTGACCTGGCGTTCCCGCAAGTCAGAGCGCATGGTAGGTTGATGGAAGCCAAGGTACGTCCACCTGATGTGGGTCATGTGGGCTGTGGAGACTGACTGTACCTATTACATAGCGAGAAAGTGACATCCTTGCCGAGATCGCTGTTGGGAAATCCGCTTGTTTGATTTACAGGTGGGAAGAGGGCTGTGCTGCCTCCGGGGGCCGGGGGAGGGGGGTCCTGGGGCTGCTGCACCCGTCCACGGCCCTAGGATGTCATTTGGAATCCTGAGAAAACAGCTGCCACCTGGCCCTTAAGGAGCCAACCACATAGCAGGGCCACGTCTTGGGGGCTGCTAGCAGGGGGGTGGGGGGTGAGCTCCTCCACTCCACGTTCGTGCGCGTGACAACACCGTGCTCCTTCTTCCTTAAACAGTGTTTCCTGGTTATTTCCTCTTGCTTGCTGCTGGCTCAAAGCCTAAAGCCACTTGTATAACTGGGCAGCCTCAGGCCGCGTGTGCCCACGGGGGTCTCAGGTCTAGGACCCAAATTACCACCTGGGCATCAGTCCTCAGTCTAGATAAGAAAAAGGCTGGTTTTCCCTCTAACTGGAGATGCCGAGACACAGCCCCACTGGGGAGCAGAGTCCTGTCCCCTGGGGGCCCCATGTGCAAGCAGAACGTCCTGGAGTAGCAGGACAGGGTGAAATGGGCCAGGTGTCCTGTGTGTCCCCCAGCAGGCCTGGCCTGGTCCCCTTCCTCCCATACCTGCCGGGGGCGGGGGGGTGGGGGGGCGTGCCCAAGGGCTTCCCAGTTTTAATTAGAACCCAGCACACCAGGAAGCAACTCTGAGTACAGACAGCCAGCTGGTTGCTCCCTCGGCAATGACTGCAGGCGGTGATCAGATGAGGGGCTCTGAGCAACCCCCCCCCTCCCCCCCCGCCCAGGTAAGAGCACACCTAGTTAATAGCTAGGGGAGGTCGGGAACCCAGATGGGGTGCCAGGCCTGCCCAGAGTCTGAAATGGGAGACTTGGTCTGTTCTCAGGCCTTTGAATTTCTGAGCGAGTCTCTGTGTTTCCCCCTGGCCTGGGGTACCTGGAAGGAGCTTGAGCCGCAAACCACGTCAGTCAGGGAACAAAACAGCCCAAGAAACTAGTGCTCCCGTAGACAAAAGAGTGTGTGTCCCATCTCCTTCCAGGGAAAGGAAGCCTGTGGCCTGTACAGGCGCCCCGCTGGCCCGGACCCGGCGGCCTGGTCTCAGCCCCCCACAGCCCTTCCTGAGCTGGCAGACAAGCCTGCTCTCTTCCAGGGAGAGGGAGGCGGCTCTTTGTTTATGCGGCTCAGCCAGGTTGCCTGGCCCACTCACTGCTCTGCAATTGAGAGCAGTAAAAAGCAACAAGCTATAAAATTCAAAACAACCCATCTGTAGAAGAGCAGCTTCTCATCACACCCCAGGAAGGCGCAGCGTTTGCGATAGGAATCAGTATGTGCAAGCCCTCTACATTGAAAACCTATGAAAACATCAGCCTTTCCGGAGTGTCTGGCTCCTGCCAGCTGGATGTTAATTGTAGCCGAAGCCTCTGCCCGTTATTGCAAAAGGAAATAAACATTCGGGAGTCATTTTCAAAGCATTCTGATTGTTCTAGAACATTCATCTGAAGTTGAGTCTCACGGTGCACAGCGGGTCTGTGTCAGATAGAAACAACCCACAGGACCATCAGCCCGGCCGGGCCGTCTGCCCAAGCAGGGTGCACTGCCCGGGCCTCGCAGCCCTGTGCCCCCCTCAAGCAGCTCTCCCACTCTCTGCTGTCCCTTCTCCTACATGGGGTTCTGGTGCTCACCTTGGGGAGGAGCCTGCGACCTAACGGTCCTCCTCCCCAGCCAGCCAGCCAGCCAGCCAGCCAGCCAGCCAGCCAGCCAGGCTTCTGGCACAAATCACCCTCCCCGCCCCCCTGCCGTTCAGAGAGCTTAGAGAGCTCAGAGAGCTCTCAGCAGGACTGGCTGGGGGGTGGGGACAGCAGTCAGGGAGGGCTCCCCGGGGCGTTGATGCCAAAATAAAACTTCAGGAGTGAGTTAGCACTTCACAAAGGAACGGAGAATCGAGGAAAGGCAGTCTAGGCAAGGGACCAGTGTGCGCATACAGCAGTGGACGAGGGACGAGGGAAGCTGTGTTCGTTCACCCCGGCCTGGCCCCAGCAGGGGGTGGGGGGGGCAGGTGCCCGGCCCAGATGGGCCCCACACCAGAGGACAGGATTTCCTGATAACAAAGCAAGGAAACCAGGTAAGGTTTTAGAGAGACCAGCTCAGCTACCTTTCAACGGCGTGACTCCTCTTTGCTGGTTTTTCACGTCTGCCGGGTCTGTGCGCGTGCAGGCAGGGTTCCCAGCAGGCGTGACCCCTGCCCGTCCCTGCAGCAGCTCAGCCACCCCCCACCCATGCTGCTTGGACCCACTCCTGGCACCGGTCTGCACGGAGATCACTCTGCGCCTCAGCCAAGCGCATTCCCATTGCTTACAGACGTGCGGTTTCGACGGGCTGGTTTATACCATCTTGTCTTCTTTGAAAAGGCACAGAAAGCAAGCCGCCGATGTCTTGCCTCAAAATGCTTCTAACAGGCCGCCTAACGGGCGGGTGGGCCTTGCCAGCAGTGAAGAGGAGGGCCAGTCGCTGCGGACAGGCCTCTCCGGCGTCCTCCTAAGGGAGGGCTGGAAAAGAACGGACCAGAGCCGTCCTGCGTCCCGGCTTGTCTGCACGCCGTGAGCGCACGCGAGGAAAGCACACGCTTACTTATGCCCCAGTTGAATGTGAGTGCAACACCAGGAAAATCGCTGTGTGTCACCAAAGCCCTAACCCAGCCCACAGAGCCTGTGAACTCGCTCCTGTCCCCCGACAGCCCCGCTGGGCCTGCGACTGGTGGTCACGCACTCACACCTCCCTCCCGGTGGGTTTCCTCTCGCCGTGTCTCAGGTGACCGATTCGGAGCGCAGGTTCACGCATCAGCGTTCTGGGCACCCAGCGCGCCTGGGGAGGAGGGTGTGGGCTCAGATCCTCCTCGTCCCCATGCCGGGGACTCACCCAGGCCCACCCGGTCGCGCTCCAGGTACCTGAGCTCCTAAGCTGGGGAAACTGAGGCAGCACAGAACCTGCGTCACGGGCACCACCCGGTGGGTGAGCAGAGCCTCACCCCGGAGGCTCCACAGGGCTGTCCTGAGAGCTCGCTGAGCCAGGTCACGGGCACTAACTGAGCCCCCTCTGCAAGGCTCAAGTCTCCACGTAAGTGGCCTCCTGTACCGTGGAGGCCCCGCTGCAAAGTCTCCTGTGCGGGACAGGAGTTGGCCAGGGCAGTGCCTGAAAGCAGAGGCATCGAGGACCGGTGCTCTCCTGCCCCAGGCAGCCTACCTGCAGCCCCGCTGTGCTGTCCCCGTCTGTCCCCCTCCGTCACCCAGGCCTGGCCATCACCCCTGCTGCTCTGGACACTAGGCCACCGCTGCCACTGTGCACCTGCTCTCGCAGCAGGGCCTCACGGTTGTCTGCAGAGTGACCCCTACGGAGGCGGCATGTTCAGGGCCCACGGGCCGCCAGGCCAGCGCCAGACGCGCCCCCCCCCCCCACCGCCCCGTCAGGGCCTCCAGGTCTGTGAGTCGCTTGGCCTTGTCCAGCTGCTCGTGCCCCAGGTGGGGGACAGACAGCCCTTGGACACTCATGTGCTGAGCTGGCAGTCCAGCCAAAGAACCTCCTGACCCAGCACGGGGGGGCCCTCGGCTCGAGGGCGACCCCCCCACGTGACCAGGAGCGGCCGGGACACCTCCTGGGCCTGGAAATGGCAAGTCCAGGAAAGCACCTTCGTGAAAAATAATTATTGAAGCCCAGAGGTGGTCTTGGAAGTAAATGGCTTTTCTTTTCTACCTGAGAGCATTTGTAGTAAATGACTGTCACCCAGCTGAGGACACACAGGCCTCTGTAGGGGATGCAGGGAGACAGAGGGCTCCGGAAACTAAGTCCCTAGAAATGCTCAGACACCTGCACGCCCGGTGGCCTCTCGCTCCATCCTCCACAAGCGCTAGGCAGGCCTCCCCTGCCCTGCCAGGGGTGGCTGCCGTATTACTGCGCCCTCTGAGAGGCTGGCCTGAGGTCACCCCGTGAGCCCGCAGAGAGGCCTGGATGGCAAAGCCGTGGCACCAAGTCCACAAATGGAATGCCAGCTTTGACCAAGAAACCCTGCCCTTGTGGACCTCAGCCTCGCTCTCCTCTACGGGTCCCAGAGGTGGCCCCTCCACGCTGGAGCGTCGAGCACAGCCTCGTTCCCTCCGAAGGTTTCCCGCCGCACAGCCAGCCTCGTGCAGGGGTGCCCCCTCAGCCTCCGGGTCCTCTCAGGTTTTTCTGGACGAACAGGCCATTTGTGACCTCTCGCCCCTCTGGGATGCGCAGCCAAGCCGCCGAAGGGTTCGCGGTAATGGTCCGAGTCGGCTGAGGGCTCACCCCGGGCGGGGGGCTTCGTGCAGCCATCTCTCAGGCCAGTCCCAACTCTCAGGCCAGTTCCACCAGGCAGCTTCCTCCGCCCTCCCCGACCTCGGTCACCTGTCGACTGGCCCCACAGGCCTGGATCCGTGCTGCCCCGAAGCCGTTTGAAGAGGCCTGGGAAGGGGAGTGGCCACTGGAGAGGCCAGCCCAGTCCTTATGGTGCGGAGGCTTTCTTCTGAGTGTGATTAGAGAACGAAACACACAGAGAGCTCTCGGAGAGAGAGAGGGTACGTGAGTCACCTTTACAGGAAAAGCCAGAATGAACTCATAACCTGGTGTTTCTTGGACAGCCGCAAGCAGGTGCGTGGTCGCTGGCCTGGAGAGCGCCTCCCTTTTGCTGCCCGGCCCAGATACTGGCGCACAGCACTCCTGTAGCCCCGACCCTGCGCTGGCCTGTCACCACCGAGGCCCGCTTCTGGACCAGCAGAGGGTGGGGGCCCGGCGGTCCTGCTGTGCCCATGCCTGCCAACGTGCCAGGGGTGCCTGGCTTTGTGCACCCAGGCCGGCTGGCGGTCTGGGCTCACGACACCGCAGAGAAGCGCAGACCCATCTCGGCGGGGGTCTTGAGGATGCATGGAGATCCGGGGTGGGATGGGGAGGGGGGCTCTCGGAAGATGTTCGCAGCTTTTCGTGTGCTCCTCGGCTCCGGTGGCGTGAGGTCGGGAAGGGGCTCCGACCTGGAACACCCACCCTGGGAGGAGGGGAGAGGTTCGGGGACGGTCCCAGCGCTCAGCTGCAGTGAAACGGTGGGCTGGCAGGAGCGGGGGCTCACGGGGGGCCGTGGGTGCCGGTCTGTGGGCACAGCCATCGCTGTGGGTGCAGACAGGGCACCTGGATGGACACGATGGGGTGTCAGTCCTGAAGGAATCTTGGAAGAGGCTTTGGGAGGCTAGAGGCAGGGCCAGCAGAGGCAGAGTGGCACCGAGGGAGTGGGGGCGGGAAGGGCAGAGCAGGCCAGGCGTCTCTGCCAATGGACCCTTTCGGAAAGGGCTCTAAAGCGTGTGGAAAAGGAGGGCGGGCACAAGGGGCCAGGGAGGCAGTGGGGAGCTCTGGCAAGGAAGGGCCCAGGGGTCCCAGTGGGGAGGTGTGGTGACAGGACCGGCCTGTTTGGAGAGCCAGCCTGGATGGGAGGCCCACTGGGGTCCCCGCTGACCCTGACACCGTCAGCTGAGGGGCTGCGGCAGGTGGCAGGGCCCGGAAGTTGGGATTGCCGATCCTGCCATTTGGGGAGAACGTGGCAGATTTCCAAATGAAAACGGGTGGAGAGTGGAGCGCAGGCCTGCTCGGCCCTGGAGAGGCCGCCTCCCCGCCGGCTGTGCCCCAAGTTCCTCTTTCGCCGAAGGAAGTGAACCGAGAACTGGCGAGCTGGAAAGGTGGTCTGAGGCCTGCGCGGGAGGGCGGGAGCCAAACCATTGTTCCCAGGTTGGCCTGCTTCCCGGGCAGCCTGAGGGGAAGTCTCTGTTCCCGGGTTCCTGGACTTGCAAAACCAGAGTGCACAAAAGGGAAGTGGGGTCACCGCAAGGAACCGGGGACCAGAGAAAGGCAGGGCCGGGAAGGGAGCGGGCGTGGGGGCGTCCGCGGGCCCCCAGGTGCGGAGCGGCGGGCAGCGGCCCCGAGCAACAGCACCGGGGCCGGGCCCTGACCTGGCGGCACCCCCGCCCACGGTCTCCACAATGTCTGCGCTGTGACGAGCACCACCGGCTCCAAGACCTGAGCGTGTTTCTCTCACTGGCCCGTCCTGCTCGCTCGACATGCGGCAGTTCTGGCCGCCTGAGCACGTCCGCCGTGCCACGTGCCCACACCCCGGGCTCGGCTGGCTCTGCCAGCCGTGCTCCCCGGGACCCACGTTCTATCTGCACAGGGCGCGGGCGAGCCCATCTCGAGGCAGGTGCTTGGCTGTCCGGGAGCCTCCGTGACGCTGGCACCCTCCGCCCCCCCCACTCCCCCTCCAAAGACAGGGATGAGCTTCGGCAAATGCCAGACAGACGGCCCCGTTCGTGACACAAGGCGGCTCCTCACCGCTGGCCTCCCTGGAGGATTGCCGGAACGAAAGGACGAGGCCTCTCGTCAGGCCTAGAGAAAGCGAACCGTCTGCATCCAGATCACGGCCGCCCGTGTACTTGACCCACGTGGGAACCATGCACGCGCAGCGCCCCCTCCGACAAGCGAGCTGGGGCCACACGAGCACGTGAACTAGGAAGGAGGCTCTCAACAGACCGCGTTCCGGCTGAGGCTTTCCCAAGAACGGAGCCGTCCTCAGCCCAGCACGGCGGCCCGCCAGCGGCCCTTCCTGCGGCCCCACGGGGCAGCCGTGGGCAGTCAGGGCCGCGGCTCTGACCCCGCGGCCGGGAGGCTCCAGGCCGGCTGTGTTCCACAGCGACGTCGAGAAGACACCCACCCTTCTTCCTGCCGGTCCCGAGCCTGGCCCTCAGCCACCGCTGCCCGCTTTGGAGAGCTCTCGGGGCCACGCCCCCGGGCAGGCGGCCACGGCCCCTCTCCATGGTGACTGGGTAACTCTCAGGGAGGCCCGCGTTCCGCCCTTAGTGGCCACCCAGCTTCCTCGCAGAGGGAAAAAAGGAACTCGTCTGTGCACACGCCCAGCACCCCGAGTGTCCGGAGCGGCCACGTGGGCTCCAGACGAGCCTCATCGCACCGGCCCCGGCACCCAGTGCGGGCCGGGGGCGCAGAGGGGGGAGGAAGCGGGCGCTCCCGAAACCGGAGCGGCAGGGCAGGAGCCTGATCCGACGGTGCCGGCCGGCCCTTCCAGGCACAACCCTCATTCCGTGAAACCGGCTGTAAACAGAGCTGGGGAGGGGCCGCCGTGCCTGCCAAGGGAGGCAGAGACCGAGTGATTTACTGGAGGAAAACAAGTGTGCGTCCACACTGGGCACCGAGCGCACACACGCGCCCGCGCAGGAAGCCAGCGCTGCACGGCTGCGGCTGATAAGCTCCCGGGGGTGGGGTGGGGGTGGGGGTCGGGGGCAGAGAAACAGGATCCTCTCGGCGTCCTTGGCTGCTCACAGACGGGGTCTGCGGTCCGGGCGCACAGAAACGCGGGGCTCGGGATAAAGGTAAGCAGCCTGCGCCGAAGGCTCCGCTATGGCTGCACCTATGGCTGCACCGGGGACAGGCGGCCGGGAGGGGCTGGGCCGGGGGGGACACCCTGAGCGGTGAGTGCCGAGTGTCCCCCACCCCCCCTCCCGCCACACCTGAACCGGGAGGGAAGGACGGGCTCGTCACACCAGGAGCGCGAATCCTGGGGTCCCGGCCTGGGCGCTGAGCGCGAGCCCGCCTTTCTCGCTAGCAACTACCCCGTGTGAGTTCAACGCCGGTCTTAAAGATGGCGGAAGGCCCTTCCTTTTGTGGGGCTGCGGCTCCACGTCTGGTCTCCTTACGAGGAGGGAGGCCGGTACACGAGAGTAGGTGCGACACCTCGGGCAGACCCCACGGGCCCTGGGGTAGGATGGGAGCCAGGCAGGGCCAGACCGGAGGGGGTCTGCCTGTGGGCTGACCACGGCAGAGACGGATGCGATGGGATGTGAAACGTCTAGTGGCCACAAGAACGCGCGGTGTTTCCTGGGGACTCGAGGCCTGTGAAGTCTGGTGGACAAGCTCTCCACAGCCATGGGCCCCCGTTCGCTGTCCCCCGGTTATGGTCAGAGCCATGGTTCGGCCACACTTAAACATCCACAGCCAGCTCCGGATGAGTTCAAGAAGGAGAGTGGAAACCAGCCGTGTAATCAGCTAAAAGATGACACAAAAAGGACCCCCCCCCCCCACCACCCAGCTTTGGGAGACCAAAGCTTCCTGTAGGAACCACAGGTGTTCCGGGAACATGCCAGCAGCCCAGTGCCCCCGCCGCACCCCAGGATCCGGTTCCTGGGGTGCAGGGCGCCCACCAGGGCCAGAAGCTGAGGAGCGCGGTCTAGATTTAGGGACCCAACCCATGCTGTGGATTACAGCGAACACTTCTAAAAGTGATGTAATCAGCACGTGTGGGCAGAATCCGGCCGGCCCGGCGCCCAGCAATGGCCCAGCCCCAAGCATCACTCCCGTCTGACGGGCTGCTGGGCGGCATTCACGAGAATTACAAAACACTCCCACTGACTCGATGTCCCTGAACGGGAGCTCACGCACCGACTGCCCACCTGCCCATCACAGCCGATCCAGGCACACTCCTGTTGTGGGGACCCCGACCTCCCTTTACTTCCTGGTTAACCCCCTGATGCCCCACTGGCTCACTGCCTCGGGGGAAATCAGCAGGTAGATGTCTGTGTTCACCGCCTGATCCCCACCCGACACCCCCCACCCCCACGCCAGGCTCCAGCCTGCAGTGCAGCGGCAGGTGTGGGCAGGGCCTGGCCCCCGAGCCCCTTCAGGGGCTGGGGTCCGGCACCAATAGCAACAGGGCTGGCAGAACCCTCAGCCCCTACGCCCAGGAAACAAACGTGCACTTTGCACGTGTTCGCCCGAGAGGATTTCTTATTCTGAGAGCAGGAGATCAGGATGGGCCGAAATTCATTTTTCACGGAAGGTTTTCCTCCAAAGGACCGTGACACGTGAAGAGTGTGCTCTTTCCTCACGTGTGGGTCCTCCCGGCCAGCCGCACACCCACGCCTCCCGTGTGCTAGACCACGGGCCATTGGGTTGCACTCCAGCGGGGACGGGGGGAGCGCAGCGCGAGGTTCCCTCCGAGGGAACCCCATCACCGGGGCCCCGTGGCGGCCCGGTGGACACCAAGGCGTGAGCCTCTCACCCACGGTGGCCACCCCCACTTCCACGCTCCTCCTTAGGTGGGGCTCCCACCGCCTGGCTTAGCGCCTCCTGCTCTCCCAGCTGCGTTCAGGGCGCACCTGTCACACGCCAGCCTGTGCAGCTGCCCGCGACCTGCTCCCACGTGTGCACCCACACCCACTCTTGGGGACAGAGGCGCAGCGTGCTGGTGCAGCCCAGGCGGCAGGAGAGACGGAGCGGGTCTCTGGCCACCAGACCGCTGACACAGGTGTGGAGGGCGGGCAGACGCACAATTCCCACGCACGCCCGGGAAGGGTCCAGGCAGGGCTGTGACAGCCTGCTGTTCCCACCCAGGAGGCTGTGGAGGGTCACCCTGTCGTGGGAAGGCCCATACGCGTCACGGCCCTGCATGCCGCGCCATGAGCACCCGTCCTTCTGAAACCCCTTTCAGTAAAGAGGCTGAAAAGGAGGTGGTCACGGGGCTCGCTTGAAGCCACTGGGTGGTGGGGGGCAGGACGGGAGCCCAGGACTGGGGTGGGGAGCCCTGCAGGGTGTCCCCGCATGGCGGAGAGAAGCCAGGACGGGAGGCAGCGTGAAAGCTGCCCGAAGCGGCTTCCCCGGTGGGATCTCGGGTGCATCATCCAGTGCTCAGATTTCTCTAGAAACGGGCTCGGGGAGGCTCGCTGCGGCCGTTAGGGTCACGGCAGCATCGGGACCTTGCGGGCCCAGCTCAGGACCTAAGGCAGCCACGGACAGCGACCTGGCTCTCCCAGAACATGCATGCTCGGGACGGAGTTCTTCTGGAAGGGCCCGCAGTCTCTAGCCCTTGCCCTGCTAGGTTAAGGGGCGAGGCTCCCTTTGGGCACCACCTCCGCATCTCTGAGGGGCTGGCGGGGCCCGGGGCTCTGGCTAACCTTCCGCTGCTTTCTCCCGCAGCCCGCCATCATGTGGAGCTGCGGCCCGCTCAACGGCACGGGCGGTGCAGAGGACCAGCCGCTGTGCCAGCACCTGCATCTGGTCCTGTCCGTCTTCTCCCTGCTCTACCTGGTGGCCGGCGTCCCCGTCGGCCTGGGCTATAACGCCCTGCTCGTCCTGGTCAACCTGCACGACCAGAGCAGCATGACCATGCCCGACGTCTACTTCGTCAACATGGCCGTGGCAGGCCTGGTGCTCAGCGCCCTGGCGCCCGTGCACCTGCTGGGCCCCACCGCCTCCGGGTGGGCCCTGTGGGGCTTCGGCAGCGAGGCCCACGTCACGCTGCTGGTGCTGTTCAACGTCTCCTCCCTGGTGACCATGTACTCCACGGCCCTGCTCAGCCTCGACTGCTACATCGAGCGGGCGCTGCCGCGCACCTACATGTCCAGCGTCTACAACACGCGACACGTGTGCGGCTTCGTCTGGGGCGGGGCCCTGCTCACCAGCTTCTCCTCCCTGCTCTTCTACGTCTGCAGCCATGTGGCCGCCAGGATCGTCGAGTGTTCCAAGATGCGGGACGCGCAGGCCGCGGACGCCATCATGGTGTTCATCGGCTACGTGGTCCCCGCCCTGGCCGTGCTCTACGCGCTCGCGCTCATCTCGAGGATCCGGAAGGCGGACACGCCGCTCGACCAGGACGCGGGGAGGCCGGACCCCTCGGTGCACAGGCTCCTGGTGGCCACCGTGTGCACGCAGTTCGGGCTCTGGACGCCTCACTACCTGACCCTCCTGGGGCACACGCTGCTGGCCTTGCGGGGGAAGCCCGTCGACAGGCACCACCTGGGGATCCTGCTCTTCGCTAAGGACGTGGCGAGATTCCTGGCCTTCTCCAGCAGCTCCGTGGTGCCGCTCCTTTACCGCTACATCAACAGAAACTTCCCCAGCAAACTCCGGCGGCTGATAAAGAAAATGCACTGCGGGCGCCAGAGCTGCTCCCCGGACCAAGCAGGGGTACAGCAGGTGATGGCGTAGAGCCGGCGGCCGGGGTCACGGCCGCTCGCTGAGCGCGGGTCCTGGGGCCGCCACCAGTGCCCCGGGTGGGGTCATCGGACGGGCAGTCGACGGCGTACTTCCCGGAGGCACGGTCCGGGCCCCCTCCTGGGAGACAGGCGACCGACACTTGACCTGGATGCACAGCACTTTGTCGCTGCCTGCTCTGTCACGCTCTTCCCCAGGATGTCACTGAGGCCGGGACCCAGAACAGCACGAGGCGTGTTCTCTCCAAGTTTTCTGCTTCCAGACAGGTCGCTCTTAGGCCAAGGCCGCGCGGTCCAAGGCGGGAGGGGCCTGGCGTGAAAAACAGCTGCCTGCCCACCTGCTTCGGGCGCAATAGCGTCCTCAGCCTGGCCGCCTCCACCCTGGGTTTCTGAATGAAGTCAGGAGAATCCAAATCCAGTGTTTATATTCTGTGCCGGCAAAATACCCGATTCTGTCTCTTGCGCTTATAAAAAGATTCGAGAGAAGTCACCAAAGCCTGAAAGCGAAGGAAGCAACACGAAGGGCACTCCCGTTGGACGGACGGGCGGGCTCCTGCTACCGCAGGGTCGTGCTGGGTGGGGTGAGGCGGGGAGAGGCGCGTGCCGTGCCACGCACACAGGCAGCGTGCAAATGCTTCAGAAGGACAGGGCCAGCAGTGTGGCTGGTCTTAGGCGGAGGGCCCTTAACTGGTACCCCTGCTGCCCTCCCCGGTGACCTCAGCTAACCGTCTTCAGTAGAAGCCAACTCCCCAAAGTGTGCACAAAACCCCACGCTAATAGTAAACCGAAGAGAGGAAAGCGCGGTGAGGATTTCCAACCTAACACAGAAGCTGGGAGGGACCGCCTGGGGAGTCACAGGCCTGCAAGGCGGAGCCCGGTGTGGCACGGGGGCAGAGCGTGGGGCCACCACTGCCACCTCGCACCCGACAACAGCCTGCTTCGCCAGACGCGGCGCGTGCCTGGATCCTTCCACGCCGCGTCCCGTAAACACCTGCTCTAAAACCGTGGCCGTCGAAGCCCCCTGCTCTCCTCGACACCATCCGCTCACCTGCACCCCGACGTCACGACGCACCACAGGCCTGCAGCCCCCTAACTGCACCTCTGAAACCCACAAAGCTCTAAAAACAGGAAGATTTGTTTGTCAAGTTTGCGGCACATTCCCTTGGTAGCAAACCTTGAGCTGAAGTGGTAGGAGAGCGCTTTTCTGAGGAAAGAGGAGCGTGAATGTGATTACGGAGCACTGGCCCGGCCCCACAGGGCCCCGTAACACGCAGCACACACAGCATGTTAACTGCGTGCGCGCAAACGCAGAGAACAGGTGAACGTAGGTCGTTTGCCAAAAGCAGCCGGAAGTATGCACACGCCTTAAGATGTCATTCCTACGTCACCCTACGCTTTCCTGCGGGGTTACGGTGACAGGGAGCGGCTGGGGCTGGCAGCTTGGGAACTCCAACCCGCGTTTAGGTTTGTGCATCCAAAAATGTGTTGCTTTTTGTCGCTGCTCAGCAATACACTGTATTTATTTATTTATTTGTTTATTTTTACCTTCTGACTCCCTTCACCCGTTTCTCCTCCCTGCCCCGGCAACCACCAATCCATGCTGCTTCCGTGGCCTTGGTTGTTTTTCTTAAAGATCCCCTGTACCAGTGAGATCATGTTCTACTCCTCTTTGACTTATCTCACTTAGCACAGTGCTCTCCAGGTCCGTCCGTGTTGTCGCAAATGGCCAGATTTCATTTCTGTTTATGGCTAATATTCCGCAGTGCATGTACCCGCCCCCCCCCCCCCCTTCTTCTTCATCCACTTGTCTGTCAAGGGACACTCAGCTGCTTCTGTGTCTGGTCTGTTGTGAATAACGCGGCAGTGAACGTGGGGGTGCAGACACCATTCTGACTGAGTGCTTTTGTTTCCTTTGGGTAGATACCCAGAAGTGCGATCACCGGATAAGTAGACCTGCTTTTGACTTTTGAGGCACGTCTGTACTGTTTTCACAGTGGCTGCGGCAGTGCGCATCCCCACCAGCGGTGCACGAGGACCCCTTTCCCGTACTCCCTCGCCAGCGCTCGGTGTCCTCTTGGTGGCGGCACCCTAGCAGGCGTGAGGAGCACCCGCTGGGGTTCTGACGCGCTCCTCTGACGAGTGCCGCTGAGCACCTTCTCACGTACACGTTGGCCGTCTGCGTTCTTTGCAGAAATGTCTGTTCTCATCCTTTGTAATCACATTTTATTTTGCTACTGGGTTGTGGGAGTGCTTTATGTATTTTGGAGATCAGTCCCTTATCAGAGGTATTAACATACTAACTTTTGACAACCTGAAAACTTAATTCTGACACATCTGATCCGAGGATGGCACAGTGTGGCTCTGTGTTTTGCCACATTCCATTCAGGGAAATCGCTCCATTTGGCCCTGGTCTCTCGGGAGATTCAGCCCATGACTTGGTTGCCATTGTGTTTCTGTCTGCAGAATGTATCCCCTCCGGGGTGATGCGATGACTGAGTTCAGAGTCTGCCTGTGCAGAAGCATGAAAATACACTGGACACCAGGGTCCTGGTCTTACTCGCCCCTGGTAGCTGTGAAATTCTGGACAGGTGGGGCCTAATCTACTTCCTGGCCAGTAAATCAGGGGCAGAATTAGAGAAGTTTCTGGGTTGCCTCTGTCCGTGAACGTGCTATTTCTACTGAAGGGCGCAACGCCCCTCTGCTGCAGGGTTTCCCCCAGTCCTGAAAGTCTCAGACCCGACCCCCTCCACTCCTCAAGCTGTGGGCTGCACGGCGGGGGATCCCGTGGCCCCGGCTCCGCTGGGGAACTCTCGTGTTGGCCGAGCGAATGGCGGGTTGCAGGGTGCCCGGCATTGCAGCCGTGGGGCCTCTGACCTCACACACACCTGCTATCACGGAGTCTCAGTCCTCGTCCTCTCACGGCGGGTGGGTGGGGCTGGGGCCAGGGTCAGTCCCAGGTCCACCACACAGGGCCAGGCTCTTGGGTCAGGAAGCCAACACTGTTCTTAGGGGACACGGGACCCAGCGGGTGGGCTGGTTTGGGGTGGCAGTGCTATTTCAAATAAAAAGACCCTTTTCCTCACTCATCTGTTCTGCTCTTTGCTCTAGAAAGAGCTCCTAGGAGAAGAGGGAGATCCCAAGGGCACAGAGCCGAGAGCCACGTGGGTCTCCGCCCACAGCCCCGGAGTCCCTCACCCCAGCTGGGCTCCCCCAAACGGAAGAGGGGCCGAAAATCACGGTCTCGTTTTCACTTTCTCAGTGGCTTTGGTTGCAACCTGGCTTGTTTCTGGTGACCTCCGGGGGCCTGAGCGGGTCCCACCCGTGCCGGTGACAGAGGGCCCCCGGGGATGGGTGGCAGGCTGGGTGTCTCACGGAGACCCCTCTGCTGCTTTCGCGGCATCCCCGGGTCTCACGGCTCGATTGGCCTCTGTGCTCTTCTCCCCACTGGGGACACCTCCGCCACCAGCCCCATGTGCTTCCCACATGGCTTTTGTCCATCCACAGTCACCTGGGCTGGATCTGGGGCGACTGGACGCTGCCTCCAGCGCTCCTGCCATGCGGCCCAAGACATGGAAAGAATTCTGAGCTGAGAGAAGAATGAGGAGTCGGTCGGGAAAGGCTCCAGTAGACTGTGAACGTGATCCTACGTGTTACACGTGTATTTTTTTAACTCACCAATCTCGAAGTCTGCCAGTGGAAGTCTATGTTCCAAGGCCATTAATTTTGTTATCAGTCCCTCCTATTATACTTTTTAAGTTAATCTTAATTTTGCTAATCACAACAACTCATCTACCTTGTCGTGCTTATTTAAGATTCTAGAAGGTGAATTTAATTTTAGGTTGCTTCACGAAGGTTATAAAATTTATCACGGGAAACCAGATCTCCTGCTAATTGTGGCAGATGCGTCGGGAAGGCAGACCCCCAGTCCTTCATAGAACGCACGTGATGAAGGAGAAACCTGGAGAAAATGATGAAGAAGCTAAATTACAAGTGAAGTTCTTGGATTTAAAATCACCTGGAAAACTGGGGGAATTTTTCATTTCTCATCCGTTGCGTCTCTTCCAGAGTTTGTACCGTTTGCCTCGAGTTCTACGTAAATCATGAAGATCCTGAAGAAAAACCCACACGTTTGAAGACTTAAGTCACTTGACACAAATCACCCACCTTCGGAATTCTCAAAATGTGTATTTCCAGGGGTGTATGACGTGTAGCAGAAACCGGCACGGGACTTAGCCTATTTCCCCTGGTGACAGGGGGCCGCCACTTTTCGCTACTCCTCTGTTGCAGTGGCACAGCAGCAGCGTGTACCTGCACGCTCCCTCAGGCAGGGCGGGGCGCACCCCGAACCCCGGGAAGACAGCCCCCCAAGTCTGGCAAACGTTCTTTCCCGAGAACGGACGTTTGACAACTGCTGACGCGTCCCGAGGGCAGAGGACAGAACTGAGTGGCCCCAGCGGCTCCGTGTGGGAGGGCCTGTCCCCCCGGGCAAGAGGGGAGCGTGCCGTGCACACGGCGAGTAAATCTGAGTAATGAACAGGGAGTCTCTGGGAATGAAAGAATCCGAATTTACCCATCTTACGTTAATAAAGAACGCGAGGAGCAAAGAATTTTACGATTTGCCTCATTCCGTACGCGTGTAACACTGAAGTCCCGGGGACAAGCATTTGTTGAGTGGCTATGACATTCTCGCCCCTCCTCCCGGTATTTGAAAACCGCTTCCCGGGAGGCTCTTGCGGGCCCGTGTGCCACTAACATCACGTGAACCGAGGAAACGATGCTACCGTCCGAAATGCTGTGAAGTCGGAGCGCGGTACGTTTCTACGTTCCGGCAGGGAACACGGGACTCGGAACCGCTCTGCAGCTGGGAGCGCAGGCGTGTGTGCGGGGCGCCACCTAGTGGCCGCCGGCAGAGCTTCGCCCTGCAGGGCAGCTGCGCGCGGGCCACAGAACCCTGACCGCGCCTGCACAGGGTGCTTCTGGCAGGGTTTACAGCCCATGTGGTCAGGGTCGGCGGGTCGCGCTCGGTGATTTGTACCTTGGGGGCTTTCACCCCAAACCAGCCGCGGAAGAGCACACACCCCGCCCCGCGCTCCCCAACAATCGGACGAGGGAAACTCCGCCCTGCGGATGCCACGTGACTCAGGGAATTCAGGGCACATTGCGCTTTTCCAAAAACACGTGGTCAGCAGCAGTGGAGAGGAGCACTCGGACCACCCAGGCGCTGCTCCGCACACACACGCGTGTGCACACACGTGTGCACACACACACACACACTGGAGCCAGCAGAACCTGGCGCAGACAGGGGCAGCAGCCAAGTCCGGCCTAGGACGCCGTACTTCTGCGCGGTTACGGCTGGGCTCCGCGCACTATGTTTCCAGGGAGGGCAACCCCACACAGAGATTTCCGATCGCCAGCTGAAGCCGTGTCAGGGAGCATAGGTGAGAAGGAGACGGTTCAAAGATTATAAACGCTTTTATTTTTTTTTATTTTTTCAACATTTTTTATTTATTTTTGGGACAGAGAGAGACAGAGCATGAACGGGGGAGGGGCAGAGAGAGAGGGAGACACAGAATCGGAAACAGGCTCCAGGCTCCGAGCCATCAGCCCAGAGCCTGACGCGGGGCTCGAACTCCCGGACCGCGAGATCGTGACCTGGCTGAAGTCGGACGCTTAACCGACTGTGCCACCCAGGCGCCCCTATAAACGATTTTAAAAGGCGTTGCAGGGGCGCCTGGGTGGCTCTGTCGGTTAAGCATCTGACTCCGACTCCAGACTTCGGCTCAGGTCACAATCTCACGGGTGGGTTCAAGCCCCACCTCGGGCTCTGTGCGGCCCCCACGGAGCCTTCTTGGGACTCTCTCTCTCCCTCTCTCTGCCCCTCCCCAGCTCACGCGTGGGCACCAAGTAAATAAATAAACTTAAAAAGAAACGCTGAAAAGGCTCTCTCTCTAAAGAGGCGGTGGTGAGTGGCAGGGGGCTGGAGGGGAAAGTGCTCCGGCCCGCGGCCTCCGGCCTGCCCGTGAACGGCCAGCTGGAAGGCCCCACAAGGCCGGCCTCTGCTCCGCGGGGCTGCCCCTCCCGTGCATAGTCTCAAAGCCTGCGGAGCACCACTACAAAGGGACAGGGCTCCACGGAGCAGGGCCTGGGGCACCTTGACCTAGGAAGTGAGGACAAACGGAGATGACCACGGCCACGCCCCCAGTGCCGACAGGACCCAGGCCCCGGCTGGAAGTGGTTCCTCCTGGCCATGTTTGGGACAACTTGAGCAAACAAACAGTGAAGAATTAAAAGGGAAAACAAGTCCACAGAGACACTCAAAAAGGCAGGAAGCAGAGGGGAAAAGGAAGCAAAGGAGAAAACCAGCGCGTCTCCGACTCAGGAATGGAAGGATGGGCACCGCGCACGGAGGCTGTGGGCAAAGACGGCCAGGAGCGTCCGTGTGGTCCAAGCAGCACCTGCAGCCAACTTCTCAGCGAGGGGGGCCTGTGAGCAGGGTGCCCAGGCCCGTCGCCCCACCAGAAGCACATGCCCACCTGTACCCGGGGCAGGAGGGGCCTCAGTGCCCCTGAGAGGGGCCATGGGGTCAGGCTGTGCGGCCACGGCTGATGCCCGAAAGGCAAGGCCTGGCCTGCGGGCAGGCAAAGGACAGGCTGGCCAGCGCCCCGGGGGGGGGCCGGATGCCACACCGGGAGCATGAGCCCCAAGACGGAGAAGTGAGTAGCAGAGGCAGAACCCAAAAGACGGGCGGGAGGCAGTGCGGGGTGGAGCAGTCCTGCGGGGAGTCAGGGATGAGGGGTGGACGGCTGGGCGGAGGCGTGGAGAGACGGGCCGGGTCCCCACAAAGGAAGGAGACCACGAATTCCTGGTGGGTCCAGACGTCCTGAGCTTGGATCCCAGTGGCCTTCCAATCCCCGAACTGTCTCCCAGACTCCGTCACTGTTCCTTGGGCCACTGTCCCTGGACTCTAGGCTAGGGACTCCCAAATTCCCGGCCTCCTTATTTCCACAGGCAGCCCTGTAGGCGGTCCCCAGACTGAGGACGGAAGCCCTCAGGGGCACTGCCAGCCTCTCCGTGGCCCCCCACTGCTCCCTGTGCACAGCCCGGGCCACCTGGGAGTTCCCGTGACCCTCCTGCCGGGTCACACGTGGCTCCATATCCCTCTGACTTCCCAGGTCGTGCGGTCATACGACTAGCGGCACCGGACAGGGGCCGGGCCTCGCGGGAGCTGAGACGCGGGTGACGTACAGCGGCCTCTCCTAGAAGCCAGCAGCTGCCGCAGCATGGCCCACGCTCCACGGCGACTTTCGGGCAGCGGGACGTGCGGGCCAGGAAGGAAAGGCCGTCGCGGTGAATCCCTGCCCGGGTACGCCGTCAGGACGGTGGACGGACACCTGCCCGAACAGCAGCGCAGACAGACAGGGCCTGCCCCTCGAGTCCCTCCACTCGCTGAGGGGGTCAAGGAGATGCTTCCGTGACGACCCACGGTTCCACAGGGTGTGAACAATGCTCTTGCAAAGCGCCTGCTCCCGCAGGCCCCCTGCACGTCGCGCCTCGCCTGCCCCCCCCAGGAGCACGGAGCCCGCACCCCTCCCGGCCTCGGCCGACGCCTTTCACCTCCCCACCCGCAGCGCCCCATCCGCAAGGGGAGAGCCGGGCAAACACGGCCAGCGGGCCGTGCACTGCGACGGGAAGGCAGGTCGGAGCCACAATAACCCAGATGCGGTTTTCCTCTGCGAGATGTGTCCACAAAGCCTAGATTTCCCCAGTGTCTGAAAAAGCCCCGTTACTTAGTGCTATGGGTCTGCTGTGAGATTCCACGGGTGACGGAGGCCACACGAGCCGGGAGACAAATCAGGAAGCAGCCGGCAGGCCAGCGCCTTGGCGACAGGCCAGCCTGAGACGCCGGCCCACACGTCTGCAGGGCTCGCTCCCAGGCCGCGGCCTGGGCTGGAACGGAGGCGTCAGTCCATAGTCGGCCCACCCTCTCCTCCGCTTGCTGACTGGACACCAGCAGGACGACGACAGAGCAAAGGGGGACAGAGCCCGGGGAACGGGGATCGGCTGCCGTCAGGCAGGAGGAAGCCGTCTGAGGGGGCGGCTGCAAGGTCCGAGCATCTAAGAACAGCGGAGGCCTGCGGCGTTTGCCTCAAGTAATCCATTCCCAAACACGGAAAGGTGTCTTAGTGACAAGAGTCAAGACAAAGGGGTCGTTAGTGCTGGTATTACGGGAAGCGACAGAAGAGGTGACTCCCCCGGGCAGCCACTCATCTTCGTCTCTAGGGACCTGCTGCTTCTCTCCCCCGACACCCACGGCGGTGGACTCACGCGGCACGTGGCTCCTCCCACCGAGCGCCGCGTCTGTGCGCCCCCCCCCCGGCCTCAGGCCGGTATCTGAATGCCACTCCTCACGGCTGAGAAACCGCATCCCCTAGTGCGACACACATCGACACGCACGGGGCTGCCTCCGCCTGTGGCCGCTGTCGGGGCGGGGGGGGGCTGCCGTGAACACGGGTGTGCCCATTCTGCACGGGGGAAGGCCACCTGTGGAGGCCGCGCGGGACGGCGCGGTGACGTCCGCAACCCCCGCCGTGGGCAAAGCCGAGGGCAGATGTCCCTCCCGCAGAGAACGTGTCCTCACGTGCAAGGACATCACCCAACCGTGGGCCCTGGGAGACGGGGGTGGGTGACAGAGAGTCGCCGGTCCCGGAACGAGCTGCCGCCTTCCCAACATGGGGCCAGCGACACGCACCGGCGAATCGGGGACGGGGACGCTGGGCCGCAGCCTGCACTGTGAGTTCCCGCTCCAGGGGGACAACCCACCCACGGGCCGGCCCCGTGGGCAGGGGAGGGCGTAGGGCCAAGGGCATCCCCTCCACGCTCTCACCCATCTCCAGGGCCCGTGTGCGCTTCGTGTCTGCAGAGCTCGGACACACTTTTACCTCCTCGCCAGCGCCTGCCAGGAAACCGCCTTCGCCTGGCCCGCACGTGGCACCGAGGGCACGTGGCCGCACGAGGCGGCGCCAGGCCCGGGGGTGAGGCGGCCCAGCGCCCCGTCCCGGGAGCCGTGTCTTCCTGCACCTTCCTGCACCAACCCTGATTCAGGGCCCGGGGCCTCGGGGCGCAGACGATCCCAAGCGGGGATCCCAAGCGGGTCCACAGACACGCAGAGCCAGGATGTGACAAGAAGGCAGGCCGAGTCCTCAAGACCCCTCAGGAGGAGGGTGCTGGGGCGCCTGAGCGATAGACGGACAGAGGGCTGGACAGGGGGTCAGGCCAGGCTGGGCCACAGAGGCCGGCCCACCTCAGACACACGCAAGGCCTCGTCTCTATGAGGGTCCCGGCACGTGGCAGAAACCTGGCTTTGCCGACTGTCCTGGGCCCCCCCACGTCCCGGTGTGCTAGCTCATTTAGCCCTCCAAGACCCCGAGGGGCAATGCTGTAATTACTGCCAATTTACAGGAGGGGACGGAGTCCTGGGGGCTAAGCAGCCGGCCTGACACCCCCAACGTCAAGGCTTCAGGCTCTCCCCTCCACTCGGGACCAGGGACTCAGGATGTAAGTCTCCGTGGTTCTTTTAGCAGCCACGCTTGTCCTGTGTTTCGTCCACCGGCCCACGGCCGGCTCGGCTGAAGCCTGGGCAGGTAGGGGGCCAGGGTGAGTGGGGAAGGCGCCCCAGAGAGCGGAGGCAGCAGCCCATGCAGGCCGGAGGAGGACGCTGCCTGTCTGCCAGCGGGGGCCACGGCACAGAGCGAGTGCACCGAGGGCACCGCAGGCAGGAGCCAAGCCACACACCGGCCCTCCCAGTGGCAGCAGCTGGGGAGGACCGTGGCTTTGTCGGCTTAAGGAAGACAGGAGGTCGGGGCGGGGAGGGGGCGGGTGGCCAGCCAGGCCTGTCGCTCGTCCAGTAGCTCAGAAATTCCCCCGCGAGGCTGGGGGAGTTCACAGGGAAGGCTATCTTGCTAACTCAGGGCTCTCGGAGGAAGAGACCGCCAAGGCCCAAGCTCACGGGCGCGGGAGGCAGGATGCCCACAAAGCGTACGACAGAACGGGTACTGCTCCCCGGGAGCTCACTCTCGCCTAAGGAGGGGGGGCCCAGATTCCACTGACGAGAACGTCGCCCCACGACACCGTCCACAGGAGGGGCCCTTTCTGGGGGTAGTGCCCACCCACCAGCCGCGTCATCCCCAGACATCCTTCCAATAGCTGTGGGAAGCTCTGTAAACCTACTCACGACAGGAAGCCGGGGGGCGGGGGGGGGGGGAGGCCTGGGGCTGCACACGGGGACTCGGAACCTGGAGACCCTGCTGGGGTCGCACACAGGGGCTCCGGACCCCCGAGCGCCCGCACAGGGGGGGCCGAGGGAGGCACGCCCGGCCCTGCCGTAGCCCAGGGCTCCTCTGCTCGCCTGTGCACCGGGGGCTGGAGGCCTTTCTTCCCTATCGGCCATGCACGCTCGTCAGGGACAGGGTGGCCACGGGGATCTAATGACAAGGCACCTCGTCACCCTGGGAGCCCAGAGGAGAATGCAGGCCTGAGACTGGCAGTGGCCCAGCCCCCTCTTCCGGGCCCCAGTTCTCCCATCTCTAGGGGAGGTCAGCCCCTATCAGTGGTCCTCAAACCTCTGGGAGGCTCCCCCACTCCAAAGCAGCTCCTCAGACCCCAGGCTCTGGGAACAGAGGCCCCAGGCCGGTTCCTTGTCAGCTGCTCGCCAGCAACAACACTGCCGTGGGGGCCACAGGTTGTGAGAGACCTTCAAACAAAACACTCTCCAGCCCCAGCCTTGCTGGCGCGGGGCTCCCGGAGGTGTCCTTCGCCTCTGTGGAGCCTCTGTGGGTTTTGCACGGAGCTCACGTGGCCCTTGGATGCTATCGGTGACCCCAGCGGGCAGGGCGCTGCAGAGAAAGTCCCCCCGCTGCATAAGGGACGCAGACACCTGGCGGGGGAGACAGGCAGAGGGCTCCACACGTCACGTCTCCCGCCGGTGCTGGCTCAGGGAAGCCACGCGTCCAAACCCGTGTCTCAGCTCTTACTTCCTTGAGGCAGGCCCCCTCCTTCAGGAATTTGGGGACCCCCAGGCCACTTCCTGACTCTCCGTGCTGACCCCATCCTCCCTCCAAAACTCGCACCTGCCCCATGCCCAGCCTTGCCAGGCCACGGGTGACCAGCGCCCTTCAGGCGACAGCGCCCTGACTCTGCCCGAACCCGAGGGAGGCTCTAGGCATAGGCCCGCAGGGCAATAAGGGATCAGTCCGCCTCTGTGTTCAGGACTCCGGCTGCCTGACGCCCACACCCCATTGTCGGGGGGCAGAGGGCAGAGCCCCAAGCCCCGGCCTGGGTGGTGCCAACGCGGGCCCTGGGGCCGAGTGCTCTCAAGGGAAGGTTTCGGGGGACTTTCCCTCGGCTAGACAGGTTGTGAGCGCTTCTTCTGTATTACGGGTGGGGTTTTAGGTCCTATTTCAAGCTGCAGACGCTGCCCGCTTTCTGGGAGGGACTGTTTAGCGTGTGGAATCCGCTGGGTGCCCACAGTCGCTGGGAGGCACACGCGTTACTTGTTCCGGCCGCCACACCGGTGACTCTGTACGTAGGCCGACTTGAACCTGTCTGGGTCAGGCGGCCAAAGCATATGCTGTTCCCAGTGCAGCCTGTGTGGCTGGAACGACCTAAGACTGAATTCCTGTCCTCCTTACAGAACTGGAGGTCTCTGCCCGGCCGCTGCCAGCAAGGGAGCTTGTGGAGAGGGGAGGACCGGAGACGGACAGGAGCCGCCTGCACAGCTCACGGGCCCTGGCAGTCAGCCGCCGACCCTCTGGGCTTCCTTTTCTTTCCCCGCCTCCGTCCGCTTCCCCACCACCCGCTCAGCCGCCGGCCGGGGGACGGGCGATTTCACGGCTGAGCGACGTTTCACTCTGAAAACTCAGGTTTCTTTATACTGTAGATTGGCTCCAGTAAAAAGTAAAACAGAGTTCATTTTCCTAGACTTTCAGCCTGGAAGTGACTGAACAGACCGCTCAGGGCTGCCTCGTTCAAAAAAGATGATGAGTGGCTCCAGCGCTGGGTCCCGAAGACAGAACCGGAAAGGCTTGTCCACGGGCAGCACACACATCTGGATGCAGACTGAAGCCGCCAGAGGCGTGGCTAGCGCGGGGGCACGAACACGGAGAAGGTTCGGTCTGGCAGAGCACAGTGTATGCCTTCCAGCAGCCACATCTGGCACGTGTATGTTTCATGGGGCACAAATCGGGGGCGGGGCGGGGGGGGGGGGCTCTTTCCACGACTGTGGTCGGGAGGAGCTGGGAGCCCAGACCTGGCAGCGTTTCTACCCAGAGGCCTGGGAAGGAAGGTTCAAGTTTTCAACGCGAGCAGGGGCGGCCAGGCTTCCGCACAAGGCGGGCTTTGTGTTCAGGTGACGCTCAGTGTGGTGTGGAAGGAAAGGGTCCCCCCACCAGCTGAATCCTCTCCGTAAGCGGGAGGGAACCAGGCGCCCCCACACACCACCCCGTCTGACAAAATCCTCATAAAGATGGTGGGTGGTGATGTACACGCACGGGCTGATCACTTTGTCCAAGATCACAGAGCCACGGTGCGAAAAGCTGGGCCTCCCAGCCCACAGAGCGCCAGTGTTCCCCTGCTGCTGGGACAGGGCGATGACGGAAGCCCAGGGGCCGAGCCTCCGACCTCTGGGGACAGGGCTGGGTCCCGCGCGGGACCCTGAGGGGGCAGGCGGCTCCCCCAGTCAGGCTCGGCCGGGAGCCCGAGGAGGGTCAGGGCAGCAGAGGGCCGGGCCGGACGTGAAAGGTAGTGACGGCAGAGCAGAGACTGCAGGGGAGAGGTGTGCAGGGCCGCACAGTGGCCCCAGCACCCCGTCACCAGGCGGCTGGCTGGCTATGAGGTGCCGAGGGTCCCCCACTGCAGTCCAGGACACAGGACACTGCAGTGGCCACGTGGGGGAGGACAGAAATAAGAGTCTGATGGCCAGTCTGGCCGTAAGAGGGCGACACGCACCCTGAGAGCCAGCATCGGACGTGGTCCTGGGACCGGCAGGAAGCAGACAACGTAAGGTCGCGGAACACCAACACCCTCCCATCTGGTCAAAACGGGTGCCTCCTCCCTCGCCCACCCTCCTCCAGATCACCCACCCAGCCCCAGACCCCACAGCAGGCCGCGCAGTGCCCTCTGCCGCGATGCTCTGTGGGGCTCACGGTCTCACTCACGGGGCCACCAGCCCTGTCCAACCGGGCTCCAGCTATAGGTTCTCTTGAGCTACGGCCCTGATGGCCCACGAGGGCAGGGCCACGGCGCCCAGCCGCCAGGGCCACATGGATGGAGGGTGCATCTCCAAACCACGGGTGGGTTTGCAAAACCAGCTCTCCCAGGCTCAGCTTTGGGGAGGAGAGGCTGTCCTCGGCACGCTAGATGGAAAGTGCCGGCAAACGCAAGGCCCCCGGGGCTTCTGGTGGACACCAACGAGTGCCCCTGAGCTGGGAGATCCCCGTCGTCTCTGCCCTGAGAACCATTCGGACCGGGGGTGGGGGTGGGGAAGCTTCTCACAGGGGACTGAAAGGATGGGCCTTTCCAGGATGGGGCCCTCCACTCACTGTGTCTCTGCCAGCCCGCTGCTGCAGAGCCAAGGGGACCCAGGGGAAGCGTGCCCAGGGTCAGAGAGATCACAGGAGCGCCCAGAGCCAGGTCTGCCCTCACAGGAGGGGCAAGCCCTTCCACAGGTGTGGTCTGGCCTCCCAGCTACGCAGGGACACAGAGGTGCCCACGAAGGCTGCGGGGACAGAGGCGAGACGGGGCGTCCGTCCACCGTGTTAGAACAGGTGCTCCCTCCAGGTCAGAGGGGCATGAGATGCGTGCCCTGGGCGGGGGGGGGGGCGGGTGAGCGCCCACGTGTGTCTCCCGGAGGCAGGTGTCTGCACGTGTGCACATCAAGTGTGTCCGGGAGAGATGAAGAAGGTCTCAGGAGACTCAAATGGAGGAAAACGGAAAGAAACCTTCACTCTTCACCCTTTTAAGGAGGTTATTTTCCCCACAGGCCACAGGCGACATTCCGGACAGTTCAGGAATTTGCATCTTCAGGCGACCAGGATGGGGACGAGGGGGCTGCCCGGCAGCAGGTCCCCACAGAAGGATGTGGGCCAGCAGCCACACTGCCCCTCGTGTTCCCGTCCCAGCCCACAGGTCCACGAAAGCTCACGCCCTCCACGCCGCGCCTCCGTCAAGCGGGCCGGGCTGGACGGCGGTGCAGGGCCTGGCCACGGATGGGCTGCACGGTGACTCATCGGGCCCCAGGGCTCCCAGTCTGCAGGGAGCACAGGAGACTGGGATGGAAACATTTATGCAGCCAAGACCAGAAGGCGCTAAAGAAGCCAAGTCCTGCCAGAGGGAGCGCGGGAGCCAGGGAGGGAGGAGCTGGCCACGAGGGAGAAGGGCTTGACGCCTCGGGACACCGTGGGAAGGAATCCTCCCGAGGGCCCGGGCGGGGCAAGAGGCCGTCGACATGCTCCATCCTGTAACTCAACGTCTGCCCACCTTCCTGCCACCAGATCGACACAGAGCGTGTAACGCGGCCACCACACGCTCACACGCCTGCCAAGCCACGAGCTGGTGGAGATGCCACGGCGCCCGGAGACGGTGGCGCCCCGAGGGACAAGTGCCCGAAGGTTCACATGTGGGACCCACGGGGCTGCAGGCACGGGGACGCAGGGCATCGAGGGGGTGGTGTGTGCCCGCTGGCCAGCCGGGCTGAGAGCACAGCGGAATCACCCGGGACGCTGCCTCCAGGGGACACGCTTATGCGCACACGTGCACACACCTCCCCCCAGGAGACGCAGCGCACCCCCATCTGACCTCAAAGGCTTGTGCTCTTTCCACACAGAGAAGCAGCTTATGACCTTCCCAGATCACCTGTGAGACGGGCACAGGACTGGAAAGGACCCAGCAAAACACAAACACGAGAGCGAAAACCCAGAGACCAGGCAGAGGTCCGCAGTGGGCTCACAGCCCTGGAGCCACTGCTCATCCGGGGGGATGACGAGGACCACGCAGAAGCGGGGACCCGAGTGCGCCCAGCGCAGCCCCCAGGGACGGGAGGGAGACTCAACCACGGCACACGGGTCCCTAACGACGCAGCCAGGGGGGCGGAGGCAGCCGCAGGGGGACGGCCCGGGGGAGCACAGGCTGCACCACGGGCCAGAGCCCCGCTCCGGGAGGACGAGGGAGCCCCGCGCACCAACCCTCCTCCCATCCTAGAAGACTATCCGAGGAGCTACAGCCACGAGCTTCTGTAAAGGACACAAAATTCTCAAGGCTCTGGCCTTGGCCAGCTCCCCGGGGACCCTGGAGCTGGACCTTGGCAGCCCTTCCTCGTGGCTCAGAAAAGGGCCCCAGAAGCCCTGGTTCTCAGCCCAAAACTGGCACTGGAACAAAGCACGGGCGGTCCTGGAGGGTCGGCTCGTCTCCAGGGAATTCGGAGTCTCAGGTAAGATCTGGGCTTTAGCACAGGGGTGGGAAGTGCAGGTTCTGGCAGGGAAGCCAAACAGCACGGCCTCGCGGACCGACGCGGGCGGCCTCACGGCAGGTTAGAAACAGTCCGAGCGCATCGACAGGTGCACGGCGCAGGAAGACACGGGGCACGCGCACAGTGGGACGGCATCCACCCGTGACGTGGACCAGCACATGGACCGGCCACGCGCCACGCTCAGCGAGCCAAATCAGAGGACAAGCCCTGCGTGACTCACACACACGTGGAAGCTAGGGAGGTTAAACCTACTGTAAAAAATGGCAGGGACCTGGGTGGCTCAGAGTGCTGGTTTGGGCTCAGGTCACGGTCTCAGGGCTTGTGGTGGAGCCCAGGGTTGGGCGGAGCCTGCGTGGGATTCTCTCTCCCTCTTCCTGCCCCTCCCCTGCTCACACGCTTCTCCGTCTTTTGAAATAAACTTTTTGAAAGAAAAAAACCAGGGAGACGGTGGTTATGGAGGGATGGGGGTGGGGGTAAAACAAACGACGTGTAAGGACACACACGTGAGCGGGTGGTGACAAAGGCGACAAAGGCGACAGAGACCCAGCGTACAGCTGACGACCGCAGACAGGATGACGGGAGGCCTCGCCAACACCACCACGGCGGGACTCTCCTCACAGGAACACACCATACGCCTCGTCTTTGCAACGCGTAACGTCACATTTATCAAACGGAAAACTTAACCACAAACAAGAAAACCTCGCGTTCCCGCTTATAAGTATCCACCCAAGGGGAAAAAATACTACGCTTGCCTGTAAAAATGTACGTTCGTGTATAAAAACCGTAAAGCAGCTGTGACAGCCAAATCCTGGAATTAACCCAAACGTCCCTGGAGTGGCGGACGCACAAACCACCCCTCTCTGAGTGGCCGAACTGCCCAGCATCAAACAGCAATGACCTCTGACCCGGCACCACGGCATCACGGCATCACGCCGAGGGAGAAAGTGCCTGAGGCACAAGGATTCTGGAAAAGTCCACACGACAGGAGCAGACCACAGAGCCATGGTGCCCGGGGGTTCGGTGTAGGGAAGGGCTGACCGCCAAACGGCCCCGAGGGATTTAGGGGGGAGGGAACCATTGGGACCCTGTGTGGTGGTGAGTGTGTGACTAGACGCATCCGGAGTATACGCCCAAGAACTGATTTTTATCGAACGTCAATTTTGAAAACGTACAGGGTCTCGGGTCGCACGTCCAGGGTCAGGCCTTGGTGCTTTAAGTTCCCGGGTGACCGAAGAAATGACTCCGTTGCTCTGTGGCTTAGTCACCTGTGCCGTGAAGTAGGATTTGCCGCGTCCCTACCTCCTGTGGAAAACCGTCGAGTTTGAGGAAATCGTCGTAAGTGCTTCCAACACTCGGGCCGTCCCAACGGCGCCAGTGAAGGCCCTGACTCTGGGGAGCCCACCTCGGTGTCTTCTCTGCCCACTGCCCTCCGCCCCTCTGGGGGGAACAGGAAGCGGGGGGAGGGGGCGGGAGGAGGACTGCCGGGCCCAAGAGAAGCCGTAGGGAAGAGCTGAGAGCCAGGGACGCGAGTGCGCGAGCAGCGGGAGAGCAGGAATCACGGACATCTCGCGAGAACCCGTCCTCCACGTTTCCGTGCTCTCTTGCCAAACACGACCCAAAGGTGGCCCTGAGGAGAGAGGAGGCAAGCAGCCCGGCCCCTGATGGCAGCCTCGGCCCCTCGGTCTCTTCCTTGTCGGCGGAGAGACAAGGCGGGCGGGGCCGTGGGCAGCAGGTGCACCGCCCGGAGAGGGCTCCGTGCTCCTGGGCCCAGAAGGAGCCAACCTGAGAGAGCCCGGCAGCCCCGCCCAGGCTGGCCTCACCAACAGCCGGCCTTGTCGCCTGCTGGGACGCCTCACCCCTGGGCCCAATTCCAAAGGCACAAAGAGGTGCCAGAACCGCACCCTTTGCCCACACAGCCTTGGGGCCCAAGGACCAGAGCCGGCAAACCTCAGTTAAACCCAGGAGACGGAGCTTGGGCGGGGGGTGGGGGGTGGGGGGTGGACAGCACCCTGCTTTGTGTGCTGCTGGGACACACCGGGGCCTTCCTTTCCTTAAATGTCCCCTGCCTGGGAAGGGGCTGTCCTGGAGCCTGGTGAGCAGGCGGGTGGTCTACAGACACGAGCAAGCATGGAGGCCGGCACATGGCCCCACCACGCGGATGACACGGTGAGGGTGGAGCCCCCTCGGCCCCAAGGAAGGCCCCCTGCTTCTGGAGAAAAGCACAGGGCGAGGCGAGAAGCAGTCGACAGGCTGATGAGCCTGGGACGAGCTCTCAAGGCCTCCGTCCTCCTGGCTGGGTGACCCAGAGCCCGGCCACCAAATCAGATGACAGAGTGCACTGGCACAAGCCAGGGGGCCTCTGACAACGAATGCCCCAGAAACCACCGGCAAAGACGATACGCTTCGCCCCAGGAAGTGCCCGGAACACTGGTTAGCTGCAGGGATCGGACACGGGGACAGCCTAATGCGGTTTCCCAACCTGTGGTCAATGTTCACAGGATCTGCTTTCCAATTTGCCTTAATTAAAGATTAACATGCCGAATCACTTCCTCTCAGTCCGGCCACTATTCTTAATTGTGAGGCCCCTCAGCGGCCCGGGAATCACTCATCACCATAAGCAGCAGCAATGGACAACATCATGATTTACCGTGTCTCTCGGACAAAGCCGGCCAGATGGGCGCCTGGGGAACATGTGCGCTCACGTCATGTCGGGGTGGGGTGCGGAGCAGGGGTGTGGAGCAGGGATGCGGAGGAGGGGTGCGGAGGTGAGGTGCAGGGGAGGGGTGCGGAGGTGGGGCACAGAGCAGGGGTGTGGAGGTGGGGTGCGGAGCAGGGGTGCAGGGGAGGGGTGCGGAGCAGGGACACGGAGCAGGGGTGCAGAGGTGGGGCGAGGAGCAGGGGTGCGGAGGAAGGGTGCCGAGGTGGGGTGCGGAGCAGCGGTCAGAGCAGGGTCAGTCCGCAGGCAGAGCTGTCCGTGCGCCACATCAAGCGAGCACACGAGGCGTCCCCCCCAGCCCCCGGACGGTGCACCCCACAGCTGTCACACAGGTGAGGCGCCGGGGGGCGTCAGGGGGCAAGGAGGAGAGCCCGCGCGAGACAACCTGCGAGGCTAGTAAACGGGGTGTTATTCAGACCACCCTCGTGTGATGGCGGGAAGAAAGGCCGTTCACCTGTGCGCTGTGCTGGCCGAGGGTGGCCACACCGCGTGGCTCTGCCAGCTGGGCCCTCGGGGCGCCGTGCAGAGAAAATGACAGCTGGCGATGGGGCCGGGCCCACCGGGAGCCTTCCATTAACATCAACTTCCCGGTTTTATTCCTTCGCCTTCCTTCGAAGAATGAGCAGCCTCACCTGCTATTTAGCTAAAGTTTAACGGGGAGGACACACGTCCACGGAAACGGAATTATTTCTGTGACAAAGGACTGGCTGGGAAGGCTGCGAGCCTGACGGCACTGTCACTTAAAGCCCCGACTCAGGACTTCACAGCCGGCGGCAGTAAGACAGCTCCCGGCCTCAAGCGCAAGGGCCCCCCGGGGCCCTGGGGGCAGCGGCCAGGGCGCGCCACATTTCACTCTCTATGGGGGGGGGGGGGGGCGCTGCGAGCACGGTCCCCTCAGACCAGAGTCCGTCAGAATTTTTCTGGGTCCAGAAGCTGGACGACGTGGTTCACGACCGTGTGGACTGCGGCCGTTCCGCCACGAGGCAGAGCCCCGGCCGAAGTGAGCGCGATTCACTGGCGGGGCTCCGGACCGGGTCCTCCAGCTGCTTGGGGGATCAAGGCCCCTGGTGCACACGCTTCGGGGCGGGGCTTGGTCGTAACCTCATTCGGAGAAGGCGTTTCTCTCTTGCCGAAAAGGGTCCTGCTGACGTTGCGGAGGAGGGGCCGAGGGGCCGTCTGGAAAGCGTTGTGGGCACGTCCTTGCACCCCTGCCCGGTGTCACAGGCACCCAGGCCCCTGCTCCAGGGCACCCCGCGTAGGGAAGGGGGCTGCCGCACCAATCCCCGTGCCCACTCACCTTGGTGGGGGCCCCTCCTACAGACACAGCCCCCGACCCCTTGGCGGGACCCCACGGTGACCCCACGGGAACCACCCGGCACCCGAGCCGCGTCTCCACGGCGGTGGAAGACGTCTTCGCCGCACAGAGCGTCTCTCCAGGCGCCTGCGCGTCTACATGGCGCCGTGCGTCCCGGCGAGCTTGGCGGCCGGGCTCTTCTGCCTGGCCGCACTCGCAAAGGGCCGAGGCCGGCGGGGCGGCCTGTGCGTGTTCCTGCCAGACCCTGCCGTCACCGAGGTGCTGGTGACGCTGCTCTCGCCTAGCGCCGCCAGCAACCCGGGCTGTGCCGTCCTCTCCTTCCCGGCCCGCATCGGCTACTTCGATGCGCGGTACGTGCGGCTGGCGATGCCCTTCAAGTTCCCGCCGCGGGGTTCTCCGCCCCGCCTGCGCCCGGCTGCCAAGGGTGCCCGCGGGCCTGTGGCGAGCCCGGCTGCCGCTCCGGGCCGCGCCTCCTGCAGCTCCCCGGGGGCGGTGGCCCTGCCGGGCACGTCCGGGGTGCCGTACGAAGCCACTCTGTGCCAGGGAGACCTGCCGACCGCCCGGCCCGAATATGAAGTCGTGAAGGTCAGCCCGGGCTTCGGGCCGGCCCGGCGGGCAGCCCCTCCCCAGAGGGACGCGGCCCCTGCTCCCCCCGTGGTTCCGGCCGCCGCCCCGAGTGCGCCTGCCCACCGGCCGGCGTACGACCCGCACTCCTGTGGCAGGCCCGGCTAACGCTGCAGAGGGACGGGGGCTTGCCCGGGGACGAGCTCCTCACAAGCCCTGTGGAGCGGGTCCTGTCTGGGGAGAGCCGTGTGACTTCCCTGGCCGGCCTCCTCCTCCACGGGCCCCGCAGGCCGGCCCTGCTCAGCATCCCGGAGCACCTCACCCCAGGCCTCGCCCGGCGGTGCTGGAAGGGAGACGCCCAGGACGGCTTGTCCCTGAAGGGGGGGGGGGGGGGGGGGAGGCGATGCAGCAGACGAGCAAGACGGGTGATGAGGGGGCGTGCCTGGCGGGTAGGGAACAGGATCGTCTGAAGGCGCGGAGAACGAGCTTCCTGGCATTCGGCTCCACTTACGCACACGCTCCAGAGCTTGGCTCAAACCAAGGCTTTGCAGCGACAGGAAACCCTGCGAATCCAGGGTGCAGTGAGTGTCGGGGCAGGAGCCGGCCGGAACACATCTGACTGGGCTGACAGGTCCTCAATTCTAATGGGCGATTCCACGGTTAGCGTGTCCGCTGGCCGGCACCGGTCTCTAGCCCTACCCCGGTCAGACAACGACAATGACAGAATTTATGGCCGTGTTATAATCTGGCCCTGAAGGGCTCTTACCTGGTTACCTTTTAACACTGAGAGAGTTTGGCCCACGCAAGTAGCACCAAGAGCAAAGAAGTTTGCTTTGATCTTTCTAAGTTTGCCACCATTGGCGGAGTCTGAGAGTGTCACCCGCGTGCTGATAAAGCATCACGAGACGCTTCCTGCCCCGCTGTGGCCTGGCAGGCAGCCGGTGCCCACCGCCAGGAGCTCTGGGTGGCCCGCGAAAAGCTCTGTGCCTAAAGCCTCTGCCGCTCTATTTGACATTATTTGCAGAAAGGCTGGTAACATATGAAACATAAAATACGAGGTTCAATGATTAATCTTAATCCAAAATGTACATTTACCATTCTTGCTACATTTATATTAAGATCTTCCTGGTTGGGGTGCCTGGGTGGCTCCGTCGGTTAAGCGTCCGACTTCGGTTCAGGGTCATGATCTCACAGTCCATGAGTTCGAGCCCCGTGTCGGGCTCCGCGCCCACAGCTCAGAGCCTGGAGCCTGCTTGGGATTCTGTGTCTCCCCTTCTCTTTGCCCCGCCCCCGCTTGCGCTCTGTCTCAAAAATAAAGATTAAAAAACAAAAACAAAAACCAAGATTTTCTTGGTTGAACAGAGAAAGGAGACGGGCAAAGGGAAGGTGTCTCTCTGGTTGTAGCAAACCCATGCCTTAGAGAGCTTTGATTTTTTATCAAAACTTTACTGTTTAGGGCAATTTTACTAGGTCTGCAACTGAACTGAGAGGGAATGGAGGGAATACCCACACACCCTCCCCGCAATGACACCCCCACCAGATGGAGCGTTTGTCACAACATGGATGGGATGGACCTACATCAACACGTCACCGTCACCCAGAGTCCCAGTTCCCATGTGGGCTCACTCCTGGGGTGTAGACAGACCTATACTGACACATGTCCTTCATTAAGGCATCACAGAGAGTACCCACTGCCCTAAGACACCCTCCCATGCCTTGCCTATCCACCCTGCCCTCCCCCACCCCTACCACACCCCCCCCCCCCCCCAGCACCCACCCGTCCTCTACCGGCTCCCTGGCCCCGCCTTTCCCAGAAGGCCACTTGGCTGGGATCACCCAGGGTGCGGCCTCTCCAGACTGGCTTCCTTCACGCAGTAACCTGGATCGAAGGTGCCTCCGCGTCGTTCTTGGCTTCGCGGCTCCCTTCTTTCCGGGGCTGAGTAACCCTCCTTTGTCTGGATGGCTTCCACTCTTAGGGATATTTTACGTTCCTCTGCAAGCTAACGGCCAAGGCGTGCCGTCTGCAAGCCTGTCTTCAATGCTGATGCCACTTCTTTGCAAAAACAGGATTTGGGTCGTGTGGTTAAGGAGCTTCTGTAACATGCCATTAAAACACTTCATGCTTAAACAACCCCTCCCCTTCCGTTTCTGCTCCTCTGTGCGCTGGCACACCCACACGGCCTGTGCCGTGGACGGCAGGCAGGTGTGAGTCCCACGCCCGCACGTCCGGAGAGGCTGGCAGGGGGCGAACAAGCAAGTTGGGAGCCCCTGGAAGGGAAGACGCTCCCTCCCTCCAGGAGGCTCAAGCAGGACAAAGGGCATCCCGGCCGACGTGTGAGGGCCGCTCCTTCCCGTGTGATATAATAATTTTTTACTGGATTGGATGCTGGACGTTGTGAACGTCCCTTGTTGAGTGTTGAACTTCACACTCAGGCTCGCCTTTTAAAAAGGACTGAAGTTCACTCTGGAGGACACTTTGCTCCTTGTAGAGCTGCGGGATTCTCTGGAGAGCTGTGTTTAAGCTTTGTTAGTGAGGTCTGGAGGGGCCTAAATACCCAAGCACCCCGTCTCTCCTCTGTCGTAAACGCTCAAAAACACCTCTCTCCCGACCAGCGAATTAGGACACGGACCAGCGTGATGCACACTCTGCGAGCTGGTCAGCTTGTGGCCTCTGGTTGCTCCTAGCTCGGCCTCAACTGTCTGCACTCTGCACACAGACATGTTCAGCTCTCCAGACCTCGGGGGCCCTTTCTCAGCGTGGCTCCCCACTCCCCAGCCCGGTCTCCTGCCAATTCCAGCTCCCTCAGGCTTCCGGAAATCCAATCCCGTCCCCTCAACGTGGTCCGGTCATCCTGCGCTGCTAGGAACCCCTCCTGACTCCGGACAGGTGCCCGGGTGAGAACAGGGGCTCACTGCACTCGCTTCCTCCTCAGAGGCCACGGTCCCGCACTGCCTACCGTCCCAACGTCTCAAAACAGCTCATTCTTTTATTTTATCCAGCTTCTGATGGCTTATGGCAAGCCCCCTTACGTTACTCATTCACGGCCAGAGGCGGAAGGGCCTAATTAATGTACAAATACATAGTAACAGACACCGACAGCCTGTGAGTTTGCGACCCGAAGGAGGGGTGAGGCTCACGGGTGTTCGGCGCTCCTCAAAGAAACGGCTGACTGGGGCTGGGACAGCAGACACGGAAACCGGGCCTAGAGAATCTGATCCCACTGAGTTTCTCAGCATTCTGGCTAAAGGGGTAGTTTTAGAACCCAGCCACAGGAATGTCAGTCGGTGGTTCTCAAACGTTTTCTTTCGAGCGGTAGGATCCTTTCTTTAAACAAATCGTATAAAGAGGCCCAATGTCTGAGACACCAGGAGGTCCTGCTCTGACCGGAGAGGAGGTGGGGAAGCCGGTCCTCTGGAACATGAAGGTGCCCCAGGAACAGCAGGCCCCGTGGGGACGGGCGGCTGTCGCACGTGCCATGCAGGTCTTGTCCGCTGACCCCCCATCCGGGGACAGATGGGACACACTGACCACGGGAGCTTTTCAAGGACAGAGCCAAGAGAAGGGTCAGGAGCCACAGAGAAGCAAGGCAGCGTACAGAACCGTGGCTTTCCAGCAGTGGGGTGAGACGTGCACCCAGGAGGCTGACAGGAGAGCTCGATTTCACAAGGATGAGTCAGAACTGAGGGGTGGGGGGAGGGGGAGGGGGAAGCCACTTCCTCCGGCTCTGAGCCTCTCCCTGACGAGCCAGGTCGACCCAGGTCTCCAGCAAGACCTCCTAGGACGTGCCACTGGCGGACGGCCCCAGGCGGAACCGCGTGTGCGCTGTCCATCCCTAACCTGTGCGAGCCTCACGCGCTGCGCTCCGGCTGCCGCTGGCACCTCGCTCTCAAAGGACTGGAGGAAATGTGCAGAGAGCTCCGGGCAACGGCCGAGAGGGGCCCAGCTGTCCAAAGAGTCAACAGCAGTGAAACCATGGGGACCGCGCCTTCACGGTGTCACAAAGTGCCCGAGGGTGAGTGGGGAGCAAGGCTGCGCGGAGGCCGGCCGGCACCTGGACACCTACGATCCCTTCCCCTGACGGAAGAGGCCGCATGGCGGGTCTGCGGACTCCCGTCGATTTTTCTCTAAGGAAGGGCCTCGGCGCAGACGGCGTCCGTTCGGTGCGCCCCGGTCTGGACACACACCTTTGCAGGCGCCCAGGACTGCCTGCCGCCAGGGTCGCACGGATGGCAGTGCCGACGTGCACGCTCCCGTGGGCACGGGCGCGGAGCTCAAACGGGAGGGGGTGCCTGGTGGGCGCCCCCCACCCCCCCCCAGCTCGTCCAGAATGCCGGGTTCCGACACTCGGCCCCGGCCGATGTCTGCGGACTCGAGGCGGGCCTGCAGTGTTTCCTAACCGCCACTCCTCGCCCGGCCAGCCTGTGGCAGACTGAGCCCCTCGGCTTCCCCAAGGGGAGCATGTGCAGCGATCCTCGGCCACGCTCGTGCCCCCGCCGCTCTAGGCCCGGCCTCGGTCTTCACAGAGGTGGTGCTTGCCTGAGTGCTCAGGGTTAGGGTTAGGGTTAGGTCTCGTGAGGACGAGACCCAGAAGGGCTTCGTAAGCGTCTCCAAGAAACCTACTGCCCAGGCACGGGCAGGGGCTCCCGGCTTCCCCCAGCTCGGCTAAGCAGAGAAAATGCACGAAAGGCAGTGTGGGCGGTGTCGCCCGCCTGCCCCCCCCGCCCCCCCGCTCACCCCCCCCCAAGCAGCACACCGGCCGGGCTGTGCTTCCTGCCAACGACGGGCTCTGACGCTTGGCAGCCACGTCGCTCGGGGTCCCAACCGTGAGCCGAGTCCCGCTGGCTGCCCTGCGAACCCCTTGGATGGGCACGCGCTCTCCCTGTGGCAGCCACGGGAAATGGGGGCCCAGCCGTCCGGGACCGTGCCGGCGTCTGGTGAGGCAGGCCGCCTGGTGAAGGAAGGAGCCCACCCGAGGACAAGGACGACAGACGGCGGGTGTCCAGCATCACGCAGCTCCAACCACGCCCCCCTGCACCCTCACTTTACCCAGGGTCATGGGGCGGCTGACCCCAGAAGGAGAAAGCAGGGCCTGGCAATTCAGAGACTGGGCGTCCTCCCTCCGGGGCGCTGCGTTGCACCTCAGGGGTCCCTCTGCGGGTGGGGGCACAGTTCTTTGTCACAGAGGAGCAGGGCTGGCAGGGGTGGGGACGTGGGGAAGGTCGACCGCCGCACGCAGACAGCGCTGGACCTGGAGCACCTGGGAAAGAGGGTGAGGGTTCCCGGGGTCCCCTCAGCCAGGCAGGCCTCCTGGCTTTACTACACATGTCTGTGCTCTGCGCCATGCCCGTTACCGAGCTGCATTTGCAAATTTAACTAAATGAAAGCTGACCAGACTTGATTTCCTTTGACGTTTCCCTATCATCCCATCCTGGGCACGGACAGAAAAACCTGCAAACGAGTCCAGTTCAGCACTGAGACAATCCTGTTACAGGGCACCAGCCACGTGGGAAGCACGCTCTGTGCCAGTGAGGACCCTGGGCCTCAGAGTGGCCAGACTGAGGCTTAGGCCACCGTGCCTGAGCTCAGGCTTCTCACGCGGGCAGCAGTGGGTGCTCGGCGAGGGTTACATGGGCCAGCGGACGCAACACACTCAGCGCTTAGCAAATGAAGCCTCATGTGAACGCTCTATAAGGGGAGATTTTTAAATTCACAGGAAGTCTCCACGCATTACAAGACGTCCGCGAGATGCTCTCATCCCTGGCCACGCAAACGCCAGCTCGGGTTCAGTGGACTGAAACCCTAAAAGCAGGGTTCTGTCCCTTATGCTAAGTAGTCGCGAGGGCCGACAGGTGACCACCTCTGGTGCCCTGAGACCTGGCAGCCCCAGGCTCGTCTGTGTCAGCGGGCCGGCCTCAGGGCCCTCCAGCTCGCTGTGAACTCAGCAGGGCGTGCAGAGGGGACCCCCGGAGCTACCGGGAGGTCCTCCACGGCCACGGGGCCCAGTGGGGCCGCGGGCCAGCGGGCCACGGGCTGGGGCGAGCAGTCCGCGGCTGTTTTTACGTGACGTGTCTTGGCTATTTCAAGGCTTAGGTTTTTATTTTATTTATTTACTTTTAACTCAAGAAGAAGTTTTAACTTTCTCATGACTCATTTCTTTCAAAATGGTGTCCTTGGGCACTTGCAGCGTCGCAATCGTGCGAGGGAGCGGCCGGCTGAAGTAGGTCTCAGCTCGCAATGGCATCCGCGATGTCACGATGTCATTCAAAACTGTAAGAAGCTAACAGATCAGGATCAAGGCTCAATCCTAAGTCGGAAACAACGCTGGGTGTTAAAGATTTATCCCAAAGAAATTTAACACAGCATTCTCTGTTGATAAACGTGTATATTTCCCAAAACAAATATCTGAAAGATGTGAAGCTATGATCATTCAAAACACCTTCCACCTCGTTTGAAACAGGCTCTGTAAAAACAGACCGTGAAGGGGGGGCCACGCTAGCCGCCACTGTGCAGGTGACCGGAGGGGCGCCCAGTGCCGACGACCCGCGGGCCGCCAGACGCCTCCATTTCCAGCCTGAAACCAGCCTCTCTCCCCTCCGGGAGGAGCACACGGCAGCCTCCACGGTGCCAGCTGCTGCCATCTGGTTCATTCACGCTCAGAAATACGAAAGATGGCCCTCAGTTTTCAATCTCACAACTGCAAAAGGACTTAAAAAGAAAAAAGCCACCAAGAGGGAGGTACGAGATCAACGAAAACGTGATGTCCCTGACAACCGCATTAGCTGATGCAAGCAGCCAGGGCCCGCAGGTCCTAGAGGCCCTCCAGACCCGACGCGCGCGCCTGGGAACGCGCCTGGGGCCAGGGCGGCTCTGCCAGCCTCTCTCCAGGCCGCCGGGGTGCCGGGAGACAGCAGCTACTCGCGGGGCGGTCAGGCCCTGGGACTGGGGACCGAGGCCATCCCCCCCGCACAAGGGCTGTGGCCGTGGCTGGTCACAGAGCCTGCAGGGCAGGTGCACTCCGGCGGTTTCCAGAGTAAAGGGAAGGAGACAGAGGAGACACGATTCATCCCCACGGCAGAGAAACCACTCTGCTTCCTAACGTGCTTACCCCAAATACCTGCTATATCTTAGGTTTAAATTTCTTTCTGCAAACGCCTTTGTGAAATTCCTAGGTTAAATTCTCTGTATAATCTGCACACTACTCTGTAGGTTTGGGAAATTTACCGTTTAGTTTTAAAAACAAGCAAGAGTATTTAAGTTCCAGTAGGTGACGATGGGTCATCATCTAAAAGGTACATAAAACCTACTTAACGATGCTTTCAAACTTAAGAAAGTCGAATCAGCGGGTGAGGAAAAGCAGTTAAGTCTGGAAACTTCCATAAAAATGCATGGTGGGCCTGGGCTCACTGCCACGGCGTGGGCGAAAAGTAGCCGGCAAAAAAATGGTTAACGCCGGCCTCCTCGGGAGGCCGTCCAGCAGAGCACAATGGGCGGCCCTGGGAAGCCTATAAAGCCAGCGGTGCCTCCTCCGAGTCCGCAGCAATGACGGGCGTTCTGGCCGGTCGGCCTCGTGCCCCAGGCAGGCGTCCCCTTGCAGGACCACCGCTCCGGCATTCTTCGACGGGGGGAAGCGAGGCCAGAATCCCCGCCACCCGAGGGAGAGTCTCGGCCGCACCTCCAGCCTGCCGGGAGTGCACCCGCCGAGGCCGGCCGACAAGCCCTCCCAGGGACACGAGAGGGCCTGCGCGGAGCCGGCCTGGGCTGGGGTGGCCGGCTGCATCACAGGTGAGTCTCGGTCCCGGGTTCCCGGTTCTGCGTTCGGGTCGGTGCCGCGGTGGGAGTCCGCGGACCCGCCGTGCAGCCTCTTCCATCATGGGAGGGGAGACCGAGGGCGGGCCTGGCTCGGCGGGCCCTCGTCAGGTGCGGCACGCTGTGGCCACAGCTGGACGCAGACGGGGGCACACAGGCCACCCTGCGGTGAGAGAGGCACCGAGGCTACAAAGCCTCTACTCCGCGCACGAACCCGCACCTGGCTCAGCCCCAGCGGGGCTGCGGGGCGGAGGCTTTGCAAAGGTCCTTTCTGTAACGCGTGCCCAGCGCGGCAGTCCCCTGACTCCCCGGCGCTCTGTCACTAGGTTGGTCAAGCGAGGCCCTGCCTCCGGTTAGGACGTTAGCCAGTCAACAAAAACGCTTGCCCGGCGACACGGCCGGGTGGACCGGTGTTCCTTCACAAAGATACACACCCAGCTGGCCTGACAAAATGTGGTTTTAGTTTTCTTTTCTTTTTTTTTTTTTTTTAATTTTTTTTAACGTTTATTCATTTTTGAGACGGAGCATGAGCTGAGGAGGGTAGAGAGAGAGAGAGAGGGGAGGGGGAACGGGGAGACACAGAATCCCAAGCAGCCTCCAGGCTCCGAGCTGTCAGCCCAGAGCCCGGTGCGGGGCTCAAACCCACGAACTGTGACATCGTGACCAGAGCCGAAGTCGGACGCCCAACCGACTGAGCCCCTGGTTTTAGTTTTCTAGAGCCGACAGGCAGTGGAAACTCGAACCAAAACGAGACCACGATGACACTCACCTTTACACATCCACGGTCCACTCCGCGAGGGTGCTGTGTCAGTAGCCAGCTCACACTCGTTCCCGCGTCCCGTCATCACAGCACGGTGACAATAAGAGTATTTGTCAAGGATCAGCGGGTTCACGTGCGTGGGAAAGGAGCAGAGGACTCACTTTAAAACCGCCCGCGCAGCCTATGTTGACGACGACGGGAAGCGCGCACCGAGGGCCCCTCACTGTGTCTTCCTCCGAAGACGGTCGGAAGCGGCCCAGGTTTCCGTGCTCAGAGAGCCCAAGAAGCGCTCTGCGTGCTCCTTACAGACAAGTTACCGAGAGAGGCTTTAAACTCTAGGCATTCACGAGGTCCACGCTGGCACTATCCGCTACACACGACACAACACAGAGACAGACGTCTCCACGCCCGCCGAGCAAAGCTGGCCGAACGCTTCTCGATCACTTTCTGACCTGAAGGCTGAGACTGGTCTTTCTCTGCTCTGCTTTTCGGGGTTTCCTTTGGAGCAAGACTTCCGGGCAGGGGTTCAGTGAGCGTCTAGTCTGGTTGGGCGACACTTCGAAAGTGATCCCCGACCGTCTCACAGGGCCAAACAAAAACCCTCGGGAGAAAGACAACTCAAGGCCGTTTTAACGCGCCAGGGCCGGCTTCCTCGGCCTCTGTGGGGGCCCCCGGCCCCGGGAGGCCGGGAGCACCCCCAGCGGTGGCGGCCCAGACACGGCCGCCGACAGCACTCCCCTCCCTTCCCCCCGACTCTCGGACCGAGCCGGGTGGCGGTGGGCGGCCTCGGACACGAGACCTGTGGGCGGCTGAGGCTTTTTTAACGCAGTTTCTAGGTTACAGACATCACTGCAGAAACGTACCCGCTGTTTCAGGTAGTTTCTCAAAATGCTGAGTGAACACTATTTCCTAAACCAGGGACTGTTTTCGGTCCTTCGGGTCGTATCACGAAGAAAGTTCCATGTGGGGGCACCCGAGCGTGGGGAGCAGGAAAACCTAGATCTGTTTTCTGTCGCATCGCGAGAGACTCTGCTCCAGCTTCCTCCAAGCACCCCGGGCCCGCCGTCTTCACAGACGCTGGGTTTTTCCCTTCCCATCTTGGTCCTCCTTCCAACAGCTGCCGAAATAAATTTGATTTCCTCTGCCGGCAGATAGTACTTTTCCTGAGAGTTCCAGACCCAACGGCCGCGTTACTTCATAAGCCTGCTATTCGGCTATTTTTAAGAAAGGCGTCCACCGCGCTTTAGCATGACTCACCACCCAGGCTCCGGTTCGGACTGAGCGGCCCGGGAGCCCTGGGGACAGAAAATGGGGCACTTTCTGCACTTAACTCCTCTCCCTCAGCTCAGTGACAACCAAATCTCCGAGACGCCAGGACCTCACGTCCCACCCCACCCGTCCCCCCGGGCCACCCGCCGCCACGGCGTCCGTCCTGGCGGAGAGCCGTGAAGACTCGAGTCACAGACTCACCGCTCTTCTGTCTCTTTCTCTCAGGTGTGCGGGTGGTGAGTGCCACCCGGCGGGCCTGACCGCAGCGGCCGCCGCCCCCCAGGGGCCCAGGCGAGGCGCCGCCCGTGGTGTGGACATGGAGGGCCTTTTCCGGCTGCCCGGCTGCCCGCGGAACAGACCCGCGCCGCCTCCAGTGCTGCCCGGGAGGAGTTCGGATTTTGCAAACGCCTGGCTCACTTCACAGAGCATCGCCTGTCTTTCCGGAGACGGACTGACTGTTCACGTCGGGTTTCTGTGAGCCGTGCGGCAGACCTTGACAGCTGTGCCCCCGGGGACACGGACGAGACGCCCCCAGCGCCCATCTCTGGCATGGAGACGCACGCGGCCGCTTACAACGGCACCTCCCCAGAGCTCAACCTGTCCCGCACGCTCCCCGGCAGCGTCCTGGCAAACCAGACGGGCGAGCTCTCCGAGCACCAGCAGTACGTGATCGGGCTTTTCCTGTCCTGCCTGTACACCATCTTCCTCTTCCCCATCGGCTTCGTGGGGAACATCCTGATACTGGTGGTGAACATCAGCTTCCGGGAGAAGATGACCATCCCCGACTTGTACTTCATCAACCTGGCGGCGGCCGACCTCATCCTGGTGGCCGACTCCCTGATCGAGGTGTTCAACCTGGACGAGCAGTACTACGACATCGCCGTGCTGTGTACCTTCATGTCCCTCTTCCTGCAGATCAACATGTACAGCAGCATCTTCTTCCTCACGTGGATGAGCTTCGACCGGTACCTCGCCCTGGCCAAGGCCATGCGCTCCGGCCCGTTCCGCACCAAGCACCACGCCAGGCTGAGCTGCGGCCTCATCTGGATGGCCTCCGTCTCCGCCACGCTGGTGCCCTTCACCGCGGTGCACCTGCAGCACACGGAGGAGGTCTGCTTCTGCTTCGCGGACGTCAAGGAGATCCAGTGGCTCGAGGTCACCCTGGGCTTCATCATCCCCTTCGCCATCATCGGCCTGTGCTACTCGCTCATCGTCCGGGTTCTCGTCAAGGCTCACAAGCACCGAGGCCTGCGCCCCCGGAGGCAGAAAGCCCTCCGCATGATCTTCGCCGTGGTCCTCGTCTTCTTCATCTGCTGGCTGCCCGAGAACGTGTTCATCAGCGTTCACCTGCTGCAGCGCACGCAGCCGGGAGCCGCTCCCTGCCAGCAGTCTTTCCGCCACGCCTACCCCCTGACCGGCCACATTGTCAACCTCGCGGCTTTCTCCAACAGCTGCCTGAACCCCCTCATCTACAGCTTCCTGGGGGAGACCTTCAGGGACAAACTGAGGCTGTACATCGAGCAGAAAACCAGCGTGTCGGCCCTGAACCGCTTCTGCCACGCTGCCCTGAAGGCGGTCATCCCGGAGAGCACCGAGCAGTCCGACGTGAAGTTCAGCAGCGCGGTGTAGAGACGGCGGAGCTGGACCGGCGGAGCCCAAACGCTGAGTCGGCCCCGCGGCCAGGCGGAGGAAGGGCTGGGCCGCACGCCACGGCCTGAGCCCGGTCGGAACGTGCCGGACCGTCCGTGCCCCAGCTGCGGGCACACCCGGGCCCCGAGGAGCCCTCACCGCCAGCCACCTTGACTCTGGGCCGTGCGCACAGCGCCGGGGCTCCCCACCCCCGCTCACGGCGGCAGCTCGCGGCGCTGGCGGCTGGGCACGGGGACCAGCGTGCGCTCACACTCCACTCCACACCCACTGTGTCCCGCAGCAGAAGACGTGTCTCACGCCGGCCAATGAAAGCAGAAAGAAGGGGACGCTTTGGAGGAAATCCCTCAGTTTCGAGGTCGATCCGCCGTAAGTCTGCCACCCTCGGGAAAAAAGAAGTCTGGACAGAACACGCCGGGCAGATGTGACTTGGACGGTGTGGTCCGTTCTCCACGTCTGCGGCACGTGGCTTCCTTGTGGTGCGGACAAGTGTGCTCGGGCGAGACAGGAACGGAGAAGCCCTTCTCCCGGCAGCCTGCTCAGAACAGCCGCTCGCCGTCACCGGCTAAGTGACCCTGAGCACCCGAGCTGCCTCTGCCGGAAGGTTCTTCTCCAACCAGAGCCGCCGCTGCTCTCCGGGTCGCCGGCCCACCACTGCCCGTTTACGGTGTTACCTGCACCCACGCCACCACGGATCGAGACCGCGAGGGGCAGGTTGGGGGGGGGGGTGGAGCCAGCGTGCGCCTCTGGGAACAACGGTGGGGGCGAAGATGAAGGCAGCGTAAACTGTTCGCCCTAAAATGTAGAAGAGAAAACCTCGCGACCGCCAGGAACGGTGAGGCCTTGTCAATAAAACATAGTCACGTGCTGATCTCAGTGCTCCGGGTTGTTCCCCGTGGATGGGAGGTGGGGGGTGGGGGGTGGGGGGCGGGGGCCCCGGCAGCGCAGTCGGTCTTTCCTCATGAGGAAAACACACACCTGGGGCTCACCACCCATCCTCACTCACGAGGTCAGCATCAACGTCCGGTCACCCCCACGCACCCGGCGTCTCTAAGATGTCAGACACTGCCGCACAACCTCCAGGGGCCAAAGCGAGCTTTACTGCAGACGGACCACATGCCCTGGCTCTTCCAGAAGGTTCTGTACTGTCCGCATCAGGCGTGGAGTCTGTAGTAGCTCAGGGTGCTCCTGAGGCAGCTCGGTGGGGGTGGCTTCCCGTCCTCTGACACGGGCCAGCCTGGGAACCCCATCCTCTAATGCGCACAAGCTACGGCCCCTGCCTTCCAACGTGACTGAGGCCAGAGGGGTCCCGTCCATTCATGCTGCCTGGGGAGCCGTGGCCTCCAATGCGGGCTATGACTGGGGACCCCCGGCCCCCAGTGCAGGCTAAGCCAGGATCAATGTGAACCCTACTCCTCCTGCCCCACATACTCCACCCAGGGGACCGCCTCCCCAGAAAAGTGGGGCCCTCAAGGACCTTCACACAGGCAAGGCTTCCCGAAGGAGAGGTGAGACAGTGTTTAGGTAACAGGAAAATGAGCCATCTGTAGTTTAAATGGGTTTTATGGGTGCAAATCACCAAGAGAGAGAGTATCCGTCCCAAGTAAATATTTTCAGTGACCAACTGTGACCTCGCAGAAATGCCGTCTCCAGCACCGAAGTCCCACTTAAGACTCACTTTCTAAATAAACATCCCAAATGCAGGACAGGAAGACCGACCGACAGCTGGGGACGGTTCCCACGAACCAGCAGGTCAGGCGTGTGGAACACCACCATGGGGTTGCCGCATGAGCCGGCCCGCGGTGCTGTCCCAGAACACCCACCCTACAGCCACGGTGAGGGTGAGGCGGTGATCTAGATGCTGGAGTAACTTCCAGGGAAGAGTCCTCCCTCCGCCCTCCGCCTCCCCAGAACCCGCAAAAGTCACAAGTCCGCAAAGGGCACAGACACGCCGTTGACACACCTCGTCCTCTAAGAGCCGGGAGGGGGTCTAAGATGCCTTCCCTCCCGCGTCCTCAGAGCTCTTTGTGAACAGCTTCTCGGGGGGGCTCTGCCCCCCCCCCCCCCCAGGGCCCAGCTGGGGCAGAAGGCACTGCCCAAGCCCCTGGCCTTCATTCCCTGCTCGTCACCAAGTCCCCCCTTTGGCCCCAGTGCTGACGACTCCCAGTTGCAGAGCCAAGGCACAGACGGGTGCCCCAGCCTGGAGCATCTGAGACGTGCAAGGGGCTCATCAAATATGCACCGTTCCCAGCGTGACAAGCACACAGGTGCTTGACGGAGTGCAGGGCTGGGAGACCCATGCTGTCTGGCCGTGGTGCTCGAGGACGGGTGGGGAGACGGACGACACACTGGGGAATAAGGCCAGGCCTCGTCTCCGATCCTGCCAAAAAACCCACGATGTACACACTGCCCCCGTTACCCAGAGTCCTGAACTGCTCAAAATCTTCAAGGGTAACGACGTAGCCAGGAACCGACGCCCAGCCCCGGTCTCCAAAACCCACATCCCTTCCTCTACGGCACCCGAGGATCAAGAGGTCAGTCAAAGTCACAGGCTCGACCCTGTCCAGACGGGATGTTCTGGGCAGGAAGGAGCAGAAGGGAGATCCCTTCCAAAGACCTCTGGGCAGGAACCGTGTCTGAGCAAAGCCCCAAAGCATCGGTCAGAGGGGCCTCCGTGAGGGCCTCTGTCCTCGTGGCAGACACCCCGTGAAAGCTGGGAGAGGCTGGCCCTGCGCCCGGAAGCCAACTCTTGCTCCCGAATGGCCCCTCAACAGGCCTTTTGCGCTGGCGCTTGACCGAGGCACAGGTCCAACGGGGTCAGACACAGCTCCTACCTCTAACCTCTGGAAGCTGTGTCCAGATGTGGAAGCTGGCAGCAGAACTGAGGGCCCACTGGATAGTCACTGGAAGCAGAAGTGCAAGGTAGAGGTCCCGACTTCACAAGAAGGAACCCTTACTGCGCCGGAGGCTGGACAGGCGGCCTCTGGAGCCTCTTTTGAGCCGGTGCCAGGGAGACAGTGCAGAGACGGCAAAGCCAGGCAGGCTCTGTGCGCAAGCTACCCGGCCCCTTCGAGCACAGCCCCTTTGCAAAGCATTTGCCCGGGAGCAGAGGCTGATTTAATTATTTTGTCAGGAACGCCACAAGATAAAATCAAGGCGTGGGATTGCTTTGTTGTTTCCTGGTAACCCAGCTCTCCCGGCTACTCAGGCCCTGCAACCCCAGCAAGGGCTCGCAAGGGCCGAGCTGGGAGCCGGCGCTGGCACCGAGTGCGATTTCCTAATTCTCTTTGTGCTTAATAACTGACCCTTGATCATGACCGTGACGCTTCCCAGACCCCGCATCCCCTTGGAGGGGTGGAGGCACCATTACCGCGTCACCGGTGTGTGTCCCCTCGTCTTCCGATGCGGCGTGGCCGAAGCGATCCTGAAACTTTCACACGTATTGTGGGTCGTGCATGTTCGCCAGTGAACCCAGAGTGGTTCTCGGGTGGGCAGTGGGAGGTGCAACGCGGAAGGGAGAAGGGGCAGCAAGAAGGGCCTGAGGGTGATGGAACCGCGGGCGGCCAGCGAACCCCGAGATCTCTGAACTGAGAACACGTGCAGGAGGGCACACGGGACCATGTGTGCGCGTGGGCGGGCATGTCACATGCACCTCAGCTCCACCTGCTCAAAGGGGCAGAAAGGGCCTGAGCGGCTGGGGGCCCACCGACACCCAAGCCCTCCCCCCAGGAGAAGCCGGGCTCCCCAGATAAACAGCCGACCCGGCCAGAACAGGGAGGTACGGAGTAAGCCTTGCCACATGGTTTCCTGCCAGAAGGAAGAAAAGCTTCAAGAAAACAGCGAAGTCACAGCAAAAGGACACGGGGACCTAGCCGGACGGTTCTCACTGCACCGTGAGCACCAAGACGATTATAAACTACCGAAAGACAAGGACCCGTGCCTCCGCTGCAGTAATGGGCCCGCGTGCACGCACTGTACGTAAGATGAACACGGAATAAACCCGGCGCAGGCGCACACAGGAGCGGGCGAGTGAGCGGAGGGCGCCCGCAGGCTGCCAACCGTCCCAGCGAAGCCGTGCCTTGTGAGAATCCGTAGGGCAGGCCAAACCCAGGACACCCGACGGGAGCAGGACATCTGGCCGCTTTCGTGTGGGGACAGGGGCAGCACGCAGCAGAGGGGGGACGGCCCTTAGCTGAGTGTCAACGAGGAGCCCGCGGGAGCAGGGGAGTCCGGATGCGGACTCTGAATAGGGCACAACGTCTCCGTGTCCTCAGCGGGCACCGTGACCTCGATGCGGTCAGGAGCAAACAAGATCCAAAACGGGATCAGGGCATCCATCCCAAATGTCAGGCCAGAGAAAGAGGGGCACCCTTCGCGAGCGCCACGGGCACCTGCGAATGGGAACGGTGGAGACGCCTGGGGTCCCGGAAGCTGCCTTCGGCCGGGACCCGTCCTCGCACACCGCCTCGCCGCGGTGGGAAACGGGTTATCTGGCGTACCTTTCGGTACGCGGCAAGTTAGAAAGAGAGGAACAGAACTGTAGTAAAAAGTAAAGCCCAATTTAGGCGCCAGGGGACGCTGCCCAGGCCGGGCATCAGTCTCCAGGGTGGACTCTCAGGCCGACGGCCATCTCTTCCGCCGCGTACCGCGCTGGGGCACCTTCACAGGGCGAGGGGCTCGGGTCCCTGGTCCCTAGCAAACGGGCTGTTCTCACCTATGTCTGCAACACGTACGTCCTGTTTGTGACACCGAGGCTCGGAGTCAGGTGACGAGTCTGAGCGCCCAGGACCCCGCTCCCCTCCGCACCCCGCTCGTCACCTGAGCCGGGAAGAGAGGCTGTGCTTCCTCACACGATGGATCGGCGGACCGCCTTTCCAGAGCCCATCACTGAGGCCCGGCCGCGGAGCCCGTGAGCACTCCGCCTCCCGGCTTCTGGCAGGGGTGGTGGCGAGGATGGGGGAGGTCAGTCAGCCCAGTGAACACCCCGAACTGGAAGGGAGGTAGGGAGGAGGGCGGGCGGTGTCATCGGTGAGACGCCCGCCAGGTCCCGGCCTCTCCCTGACTCCCGGTGCCCGACACACCACCCCCCCACCCCCTCCCGGATGACCCACAGCCCACACTGCCAGCAAGCCCTCTGGAGCCACGGGCCCAGCCTTTCCCTGACTCCCAGGTGAGGGGGGTGGCCCCGTCTGGGACAGCAGGACAGCGGCGGCGGCACCCGCCCAGGCCTCACAGACACACACAACACGGGCTTCCACCCCCACCCCCACCCCCACCTCGGTGGCGGCACACGGGCTGGCCGTGGGCGACTTAATCTGGGTCTTGCCATTGTCCAAGGGGGTGGGGGCTCTCATGTGGGAACAAGGGTTTTAAAAGCCAAAGGAACACAAAACAAAAGTGCAGCAGATCTGAGTGTGATTCCAGGCCTTTCTCCCAGGGTGGAATCAATCTAAAACTTATCACAAGAAATCAGCTGTAGGGAGTCCTGGAAAGATGCCAGTTATTCTCAGAAAAGGCAACGTCCCCCAGTCTCTCCCAGGGGGCTGGTCCCGCCCAGTACGAACACCCACTGACAGCAGGTCCCTTGAAGGACAGCACAATGGCGGGCAGCACCTGGATACTTCCCCCTCCTCCTGCCCCTGCCCGGACGGCTACTACCCCTGGCCCCACTCCAGAAGGAGGGGGTCGTGTGAGACCCCACGGCCCCTACGACAGGGCTCTGCAGGCAGCACTTGCTATGTGGAGGGAAGACTGAGGGAGGCTCTCAAGGCCTGAGAGTGGCTGAGCTGCCACCTGGGGCACAGGAGGGTCCTCGGCCCCCCCAGGAGACACAGCGAACCCTGGCGGCCGACAGGAAGGGGGGTACACATCACTTGTGGGAGACACAGCCCCATCCAGGACGCCTGTCTTCAGCAAACGAAGTAGCCTTTTCCTTTGTTGACTAAAAAATGTAAATCACCCCAAAAGGAAGAAAATCAGAGCAGGCCGCTGCAGAGTCCCAGCTCCTCTGAGGAGAGACAGGGCCGAAGGCTCTTGCCCTCGAGGTCATCGCACAGAACTGCCCCAGAGTGCCCGCCATAAGTCCCCCGGGGCTCGAGAACCTGGTCCCAGGGCAACGCCCACACCAACCTCCCCCTGACAACGTGGACGTGGCTAGACCTGGCGACACACATAGTGTCCTGTACCTTAAAAACACGGGAAACCTGAAGGTGCGGAGGACGCCCAGACCGGTTTCCGGAAGAAAGCAGGAAATAGGGGAGGGGAACGATGGCACGCAAAAGTCACCAATGTCCTGAGGGCACCTGTCCTGCCCTCTGAGGGCACCCCCACGTCCTGCAGTGAGCCAAGGCCCCAAAAGGCTGTGCTAGTACTCCCCCCTGACACGCCGGTGCCCTGCGCCCCCACATCACCTTCACCCCACCCCTCCGAGTGCACGCACATGCATGCGCGTGCACAGACACACACACACGCGAGCGCACACTATGCCAACAGCAGGTAGTGAACAGGCGCCCTGGGTACTGAGGAGCGCCACGCTCCCTGCCACAGGGGGACGGAGGGACCTGTCTGAGCCTGGGGCCCGGCGAACCAGCCTCGGGCAGAGGCGGAGGTGGCGCTCGCCAGTGGCACCCCAGACACCCCGCGGGAGCCAGGGAGGCTTCCGGGAGGACGCGGCCGTCCCAGGCATCAGAAACACCCGTTGAGGGTTTGTCAACAGCAGTGACAGCAGCAGCTACGCAAATGTAACAACGAGAGACGCGCCAGACGCAGGAGCTGGCGCGGACTTCGCACCAGAACACCCAAGGCCGCTCCCGACACACCTGCTACCGCGTTTCAAGACACACACGTCACACGTGAAAATACGTGCAGGGCACATAAACCTATAAAAAGAAACAGGAAGTGGAGTGAATCCTCCAAAAGCACAAACTGCCCCACCAACAAGTCATAAGCAAGAGCTACTCTGAGTAGCACTGCAGCTTATTAAGGAAACCGAATCCACCGTTTAAAAGCCCCTGAAACGGAACTCTCCAGGCCCAGAGGGTTCCACTACAGAACTTTACCAACATTAAAAGAAGAGCTGACACGAAATACCCTGATTCAAAACCAGGCAAAGACTGTACAAAAAACCCTATAGATCAGTGTTCCTCGTGAACCTAGATACACATGTCCTTGAGATACTGGCAACAGAATTCAGCACCATGTAAACATGACTATCTACCGTGACCACAGGGGAAGGGCTCATCCCAGGGATGCAAGGCTGCTTCGACATTCAAGTGTCAGTCAGGGTCATATACTGTATTCAACAGGCTAACAAGGAAAAAGCAAGTGATCATAACAGCTGGTGCAGAAAAAGCACCTGACGAAATCCAACATCCGTTCATGATAAAAACTGGAGAAAAGCAGGAATAGGGGACAGTTTCCTCAACTTGGTACCAAACATCTACTCAGTGTGGAAGACAGCAGAGGTAAGCTGGATCCACAGTTCCGGACCTGGGTGTGGCCTCCGTCTGAAATTACCAACCAACAGCGGCGCTCGGAACAGCCCCAAGGGAGGCCACGAGGCAGAGCAGGAAGGGTGAAGGCCCTGGGCCAGGACGTGGCCAGGCTCAGGCTACATTCCCAAGTCGCTGGGACTCGCGGATGGGCTGGGAGACAGAGCAGCACCAACAGACAAGCACAAGCATGAAGGGACGCACGCCGTGGGTTCCCCTGGTGAGGAGCCGGAGTCCAACTCGCAGAGACAGAGAGTAGACGATGGGCCAGGGGAGGGGTCTGTGTGTAACGGGGACAGAGTCTCAGTGTGGGGAGATGGAACGTTCTGGAGACAGACGGTGCGGACGGCTGCACAGCTGCGTGAATGTGCTCAGTAACCCCGAAGCGCGCACTGAAAAGTGGCTAAGATGGTCAATTCTATGTTATGTGTATTTTACCACAATAAGAAGGAATAAATACAAGCATCACACCTGAGCGGCCAGAGCAGGGGTGTTACCACTGCCCACCGGGAGGAGGCCGAGCGAACAGCTCTGGGAGAGTCTGAAACTCAAGCGGGACAGGAGGGTGAAGGGATCTGAGGCCCACGAGGTCTGCGTGGGAGGCCCGTTCCAGAGCAGTGGCACCTGCGTCCAGGAGACCAGCATGGACAGAGTGCGGGCGGTGGATGGCCAAACAGCAGGCCCCGGGCCTTCCAGCACAGACGGGCGTGTGCTTACCGAAAGGCCTCGAATCTGGGTCCCTACGGTCTTCGCCTTTTATTCTATTTTCCCTCTGAGTACAAAGTCATCAAAATATTAAAAGCCCACAGTGAGATGCTCATCACACGAAGAATATTACTACAAGCCTGACAAGACTAAGCACTGCCGAAAAAGGGCTCACCGTGAGCTCTCACCCGCTGCTGTGCGAATGTCCGCGGGCCGCACTTTTGAGAAGACAGTGGGGCTGCAGCAGGCTGCTTCTAAAATGGTCCCCACGAGGGGCGCCTGGGTGGCGCAGTCGGTTAAGCGTCCGACTTCAGCCAGGTCACGATCTCGCGGTCGGTGAGTTCGAGCCCCGCCTCGGGCTCTGGGCTGATGGCTCAGAGCCTGGAGCCTGTTTCTGATTCTGTGTCTCCCTCTCTCTCTGCCCCTCCCCCGTTCATGCTCTGTCTCTCTCTGTCCCAAAAATAAATAAACGTTGAAAAAAAAGAAAAAAAATTTAAAATGGTCCCCACGGTCCCCGCCTCCCAACATCCACACCCACGTGTGGGGGCCGGACCTCGTGACAAGCTTCTAACAAAGACAACATAACAAAAGCGAGGGGAAACCGCCTCCAGACCGGCCGCAAAAGATGATGACGCCCCCTCTCGTGCCCTCCTTTTCTCTCTCCCTGTGACAGAGGCAGGTGCCATCCTGTGAGCTCCCCACGGAGAGGCCCCCACGGCAAGGCGCTAGGCCAACAGCCGGCAAGGAAGTGACGCCCTCAGTGCACCCGCCAGCGAGGACAAATCCTTCAACAGCTGCGGAGGGAGGCAGGATGCAGATTCCCGCCTCCCTTTGGGCCTTCGGGTGAGACCACACCCCACCTGTGGCCTGAGAGAGTCGAGTCTGAAGACCCACCTGAGCTCTGCCCAGACCCACGTCCACACACATCTAGTTATTTTAAGCCACTAAGTGTCATAATTTGTTACACGGTAACAGACAATAACGTAGAGGTTTATCTGGTAGAGATGAAGAGCCACGGATCCCGAGACCCTGCAACTCCACGAGTAGGTCCACGGCCCCCGAGAAACGTGTACGCGCCCGGGACGGGACACAGGTGAAAGAATTCATCACAGCGTTGTCTACAACAACCAAAATTGGAATAATGAGTAAACCGTGGTATATCCACACAGAGAAAAATGAACGGTCTAGAGCCATACGTTGCTGCACAGATAATGCATACAAATAAAGTTTGGCTGAAAAAGTAAAATACCAAAAACTCGCCTCATACGACTGCACCCACACAAAGCTCGAATACGAGCAAAACCGAACTGTGTAACAGGCTGCACACCCGAGAAGCACAGCTCTGGAGAAAAGCAAGGAGGTGATGACGGTAAGGGCCTAAGGTGATGATTTCTGGAGCTGGGTGTGGCTTTCGCTAAGCCTAGCACTTTTCTCCTGCAGGTTTTACAACAAGAAGGGAAGGGGGAGGAGGAACGGGAGGGAAGGAGGCCCACCAGAGCTCTGGCTGTCTGCAGGCGGAAATAAAATGCCCAGCTGCCCCGCTTCAAACCAGAGGCTCGAGCGAGAACTTAGTACCAACGGTCCTCCCATTTCCCAGATTAACACGGTCCTCCTCCTTCAAGCAAAGGAGTCTCGCAAACCCCATCCCACGGTCCAGGCACCGGTTTTTAAAAGTCAACACTAAGCTCACACCGGACGTGAATAACACAAATCACAGAACTAGAAACTTCAGTCGGGAGGAAAGACGTCTCCCCTAAAGGGCAGACCTGAGAAGGGAGAGGAGGTGTACGTGCGCGGGGGTGGACAGGGCGGAACGGGCTGGGGGGAGCCGGGAGGAGAGGGAGAAACACACCGCCTCCGTCTGCGCCCTGGTATTACCGCTTCCCTGTATTTCCTGGCTCCCCGCCGGGGTCACCGGGCACTGCCCCCACAATCCCCAGGACGTGCAAGGGTCCGGCCTGTCCTCCACCAGCCACCCCATCAAGCTTACGTCAGTTCGTCCCCCCACAGACGCCTACGACGTTTCTGGCTTCGTGCTCACGGGCAGCCCCACAGGTGCACAGCTGAGCCCTGAAACCTCTTCGGTACAGTTGAGTCTGCCAGTAATGAACACAAACACTGAGAAAAAAGTTACGACTGTATTTGCCACAAATAATTTATCCCGAGGAAAGGACCTGCCTGCCGGAGAGAGCTCCATTCCCTTCTCCCTGGCCCGGAGGCTGGGGTGGCAGCCGGCCAGCTCCAGGACGGGCACCCTGAGCGCGTCTGTCCCCAGACCCCGTGCACCCGCGGGGCTCCTGGGTCAAGGTAAGCCACATACTAGTCAAGCGAATGCCCTGCTCGGACATGGGGACTCCAGGTCTGCATTCTGAGAGTACAATTCCCCTTGCTTGTTTTTCTTGAAGAAAAGTTCTGTTTTCTTTTTAAAACCAAAGTTCCGTGAGGTTGTGTGAACCCAGGGCAGTTCTAATTTTCGGATCGCTTATTTGCACAAACTGCCAACGTGGGGGTTGAGGGTGTTTGTTTTGAGGAGGATGTGGGGGCCACAGGAAAGAGAAAATACCACAGGTTTGAATTCCTTTCTCACAAAACACATACGACAGGGAAACTCGGTTTACGTGCTCGGGAACAAATCCACCCCGCGCCCCGAGTTACAAATTCACGACCCGTGTCAGACGGGCTGGCGGCAACCGTGCGTCCAGGGCCAGCGTCTGGGCCCAGCTGACGCCCAGGGGGCGCAGAGCTGCCTCGAGACACCTGCTTTCCCCACGGGGCCGGGACGGGCTGCAGCTCGGAGAACGGAGAACGCTGGCCGCCCTCGAGGCTGGGGCACAGGAGGCACAGCGCCAGGCTCTCTAGCCGGGAGCACCGCTCAGCCGAGGTGGCACAGGACCCACACTCGCGCTGGGGAGTGGCCGCAAAGTACCAGGGCGCTCTGGGACGATGGAGCCTCACGCACACACACGCACCCTCACCCAACTCGCGCGCACACTCACTCATGTGCTCGGACGCACTGCCCGTGCATCACCCACGTCTTCGCTGACCTGGGTCCCCCAGGCCTGCCCTCTGGGAGCACTCCACCCAATCCACCAGGCGGTGAGACGCCTCTATCCTGAAAAGGGCGGCAGAGGCCACAGGCCGCTGGGAGAGGCACTCAAGTGGCCTCTCTGGTCCTCAGGAATGGCACTCTGCTAACCTCATTCGAAACGGCTTACGGTCACAGAGGGGCCACACGACCGAGTCTGTACTTCACAAGCGACCGCCAGTCGGCTGCTCAGGGCAATGACAACATCCCACTGGGCCAGGAGGAACACGTCACCCTCCGGGGAGACACCCCCCGTCTGCACCCCAACACACAAGGACAGAAGGCCAGCCGCCAGGTGCTACTGATACTCACTACGATGACATTTTCTCACACGAACGTGGCCGCCGTGGAATGCCTGCGGCCGAGAAGGCCGTCATCACATAACGGCACACGGCGCCCTTTGTGTTCCCGAAGTTCAGCCATACCGTCAGACGCCAGCTCACGAGGCCCGACCTCCTGGTAGGAGATCGAGACGGAAGAGATCCCGACCCCATTTTCACACATTACTTGATTAAAAGAACAAGTCACAGCAACACGTACTGAGTGCTGACCACAGCCCAGGGCTGCGCCACACGTCTCCCGTGCGCGGTCTCAGGTCCCCTGCCTGCCACGAGCCGGGTCTGAGGCCACCCCAACTTCTCAGATGTGATGCTGGAGCACAGAGGAGTCAGGTCAAGGGGAAGGGAAGTGGGAGGCTTCTGCGGGTTCTGATGCCGCAGCCAGACTCTACTTACCGGGTTTTATAGCAATAATGTGAACAGAGCGCTAAGTCACCAAACTGCCCTCAGCAAACGCAGAGGTTTGCTCAAATCCGCTTCTGGGCCACCTAGGCAAACATCAACCCCACGCATCCCAAAGGGATGCGTGTGACCACAGTGTCACTCATTCCAATGAGCACAGGAGCAACGGCCACTTCTTAAGCACTTACCCGTGGCAGGAACCGCGTCAGCCATTCCATCTGTTATCTCACACACCCTTGTGGCTGCCTGTGAGCTACCCGCGCGCGATCCCCATTGGACGTACCATCAGCGAGAAGCCGGGTGCCAAGGTCACGCCGCGTGCCGCTGCCATGCCGAAACCCAGGTCACCCAACAAGCCCGAGGCACTAAGCGCTGCCCGCAGGCCTCCCCTCGGGACTTGACAACGAGGCGGTCCCACCCGTGGCAGACTCCCCCAGCGCCCACGTTTCCCTTCCTGCCGTTGGGAACACAGCCCCCAGTTTTGACCGGGTTCCCGGCTGCCCAGGCGGGGGTGATGGTCAATGCCTCGCCTGCAGCCAGACGGGCCGATGACCCGGGTGGGGCCAGCAGGGTGTGAGCGGAAGGCACGCAGCGTCCCAGCCACCTCTGTGAAGATGAAGCCACTGACCCTCGGTCCGACTGTCCCCTGCCCCGGAACTAAAACACTGGTGCAGAGCGAGCCACCGCTGACCCCACAGCAGGGACAGCACCCCAGGGGGAGGCAGAGCAGTAAGGCGAAGGGGGCCTGGGTTCCTGGCTACTCACCCCCGGCCTGTGGAATAAACTTCTAGTCTACTTAAGGTACCGGATCTCGGGCTCTCTGTGCTTCGGGCGTTGGCCTATACCCTGATACAGATGTGTAAACCTCAGACTTCCTTAGATCCTACTTTTTGGTTCCTTTCCAACACAGTCACCAAGCCCATCTTGCACGCTGAGCCCCGTGCCCCGCCTGCGGTATTCCCGGTGGCGGACCCTGGACAGTCATCCCAGCCTGATGTCCAGCAGCCACACGCTTCCGACGTGCACCGAACCACGACCTGGTACCCAGGCCAGGGGGCTTCGGGTGGCGGCTGTGTGGAGTCCAAGCGAACGTGTGGGGCCCTGGGGCCAACAGAGGCTTGGGGGAGGTAAGGACGGCATCGTCCAGACCAACCTGATGGGTCGGTGAGAGCCAAGACTTCAACCTCCACTTTCATTCTCAACCTTGAAAGATACGACCTATGAGCACAAAGTGAGCTACTCAGCACCCGGGGAGTCCGACACCCACACCTGCTTCCCTGGCCTGTTTGGGCAGACTGCCGTTCGGTCTCCTCCAGGTTTGTAAACGCATATTCCCGACAGGGGACCGTGCGGCCTGGCCGGAAGAAGGCCATCGTATGCCACGAAAACTCACGAAGAGAACGGCAAGTTTCACTAGGCACTGTTACACTGTTTACGCTCCTCGCAGCAGGAGACGTGAGCTCTGTGCCTGGGAAAACCATCTTCAAAGCGGCGACTGTTTTCCCAGCTGTGAATACTCCATCCTGGGAAATGTTTTCATACCATTACAAAAATAATTTTGAAAAGACTGAACAAATATTCAGGCTCATCTGCCCATTCCGGTATTTCAGACCCGAAATGGGAGAGCTTTCTTGCGCACGTTGTCTGATTAGCCAGCGATTAATATTCCTTATAAACGTTAGCGAACGTTATAATGAAATAAGCTTCCTTAAATAAATGTGGTGTCCACTCGACTGAAAACAACAAATTTAGTGGCTTCCTCTGAACAGCCAGGAAGTGGCGATAATTCCAGCAGGAGGAGGGCAAGGCAGGAAGCATGTTGTTTTATCACTATGCGTGACCTTACAGAAGAGTGGTTCTGGTGAAGGAAGCGGCCTGGCGGCCCTGGGCAAAACCACCTGGGAAGGCGCGCACGCACGTCACCAGTCAGCTCCTGGCACCTCTGGGGCAGAATTTCCCAATAGCTTTAAAACACCCACGCGCGCCAGGGCCAAGAGCTCTCGAGACCACAGGACACCCCCTCTAAGGCGAAGAGGGAAGAAAAACAAAAAAACAAGCCACCGAAGCAGAGACTCACTCGGGAGGCCAGGTTCCGGGCCGGCTCTGCTTTCCGAGGCAGGAGGGGGGAGCGTCTGGGCTGGGGCTCCCAGGGCTGTGGTGGAACAGGGGGTAACGACGCCGGGCATGAAGGAGAGCAGGGGATGGAGTGGAGCCACCCAAACCGGGGGACGGGGCGACGGGGGGGTGGGGGTGGGGGCCCGGTGGAGGGCTCCAAAATGGCAGTGACAGTCGGATCCTGGCTCGGTTCACAGACTCGCGTGATGAAGTGAAGTGTGCCCGCCTGCCTGAAAGCTAAGCACGTCCGTAAAAATACAGATGTGCTCACGCACCAGACATTTCTCTCGGCTTTTCCACGTCTTCTGCATTCCTCACATGGCTGTGCTCTACATGCCTGGCGTGGGGTGGGGGCTCTGTCTTCAAACACGAAGAACGCTCCTGGAGGCGTAAATCGAGCAACACAAGAAGAGCTCACGTGTGAGAGACGCATGCCCAGACCGGCATCTCCGGAATGGAAAGGACACGCAAAACGGAACGCGCCAACATCAGCAGCCGGAGGGGGCCTCCTCCGTTAACTTTCTTTTTTCATTGTTTGCAGGCCACTTTAGTCAACAGGCGAAGCATTTCCAGGGCACACGGCGTGCGCGACTTATCCGAAAGCAGCTCTTTTCTCGTCTGTCGGTGTTCTCGGACGCCGGTCGGCACGACCACCTTGTGCCGGGCCGGCGAAGGTCCGCAGGCCCCCCGGCACGATGTGTGGCCACACGGCGCACACAGCAGGCCGCTCACACACAGATGCGGGCGCCCCCGAATCGCTCTCGGCAAAGACAGGTGAGCGGGTTCCTCCCCTGCCTCCCAGGTGTGCCTGGGCGCCGCGGACAATCCAGGCCACGACCAGGACGAAGGCCCGAGAAAGGAGCCAGGTCAAGAAACGTGTGCGCCCGGCAGTCCGCTAGGCGGTGTCCCCGGTGGGACCCCAGGCTGCGCGGCAGCGTCTCGTGGGAAAAAGTTACCAAGATTTGACTCATTTTCCATCTTTCTCCCCGGCCAAGCTCTCCCCTGAAAGAACGCTGCTGGTTCACGATCTGTAGACACCAGAAAACTCCCAGAAACCACTCTTGCCATCCGACATCACTCCCGGTGAAGCACACCTCCCACGTCAGCTTCAGGCCACGACCTCGGGCCTCCCATTTGCCAGGATTCGGGGTGACAGCCTGGGAAGTGGCCGTCTGGGCCCTGGACCCCGCTCCCTCCTGCCAGCCAGCCCCGCCCTGCCTGTCGCCGCCCCCCCCCCCCCCCCCCCCCCGGGCTGCCGTGCTGGGCACCAGCGGGAGTTAGGGACCAGACGCGCCCCTGCAATACACACGCCAGGTCACCTTCAAACCCTGCCCTTGGCCACCGTCCCTCCCCTCCCTCTGCACTCCTGAGGAGTAGCGCCACAGGGACCCCGCCGGGCCCCCGCCGCCCTGCACTCTGCACACCCGGTCAGGTGCTCGCCTCTCTCGGCCCGCTGGGCCCGCTGGGCCCGCTGTTGGGCTCCACGCCGAAGCCTCTGCCTTTGCTGTCTCAGTCAGATTCCGCTTCAGCTGAATTTCCCATTTGTTCCCAGGCTGGGGGAGATGGGACAGAATGCTGACTCTCCCTCCCTTCATCCCCCCAAAACCACAAACCCATTTAGCCTCGCCCAGGTGCCCTGCCTCGTGTTTCTCGTGAATTCCGTCCCCCGTCCTGCTGGCGGACTGTCACCACGGTTCCCTCCTCCCGTGGTCCCGTGGACCGGGCTGTTCCGCCGTGGAAGTCTTCAGGAGGGCCGTTCTCCGTGGGACGCCCCGGGGGCCGGTTCTGCACTGATCTCCGGAGGTCCGAACAAGTCTCCCGGTGAACTTCTTGGCTGGGGGCTCCCAGGTCGCGGGTCACTGAAATTTTGGGTCTGGCCCCCACGCACGCCATGGGTTTGGGATTCTGATTCTCCATCACGGGCTCTTTCTTCGTCCACCCTGCCTGCCTGCTCTATCTGCCCAATGGGTAGGATTTTCCAATTTATGGCTCTTGGCTTCGGGGCCGGAGTCCGGCTCCACCACCTGCCCGTGAGAGGGCGGGCCACCTCGCGTGGCCGTGCCACTGTTAGAACACGAGCCCGGTTCCGATGACTCTGGGCCCGCCGGCTCCAGTTTCGCTCACCAGTCTGGCCTCGAGCTTCTCTATCTCTCACTCGTGGCTCGCTTTCAGCTACGCCATACGGTTCTGCTGTCACGCTTCTTCCACACGCTCACGCGCCTGAAGCGGGACAGGGTGTTTCTCACGTCAGCCAGTCCACCAGACTGGCAAGGGCTCTACGCACGTGCGTGACCTAAAATTTCACGACAGGCTGACGACCTGACAGGCTCCAGGTCACTGGCACAGAGCCCTTTTCTGGTGACTCCCATACGGCTACCGAGCCAAGCTCACTCTCCTAGGGGTCACAGCCCCCATGCCACCTGACCCCCAGGTCACCATGCAGCCTACGGCCTCCCTTGAGCACAGTGAGCTCTCGGGCATGACAACCGGCAGCAGTTAACTAACGTGCCACGGTTGTTCTGGGGGCAGTGTCAGAGCCTGGACCAGGGCTGAGGGCCACGGCCTTTCCCCCAACCAGGCCCTAACTTGGCTCTGGCTTCTGGGCTCCCGTCTGTGGCGACGTCTCAGGGTCCGGCACTTAACCGGGTGCACAGCCAGCAAAGACTCCCTTCGGTCCACCAGGCAACCTCTTCCCTCCTCACCTTCGTCTGAGGGGACCCGAACCACATGCACCCACTCCCCACAAAGAATGACTCAGACCCCAGCACCACATGGTGCGGGAGCCACACCCGAGCCCATCCCGCGGGGCTGACGGACTGTAGGCGGGCAACAACACAGGTAGTGTTGGCCCAGCCAGGGCCAGAGGGCTGCCAGGCACTCCTAGACAACAGGAGACAGGCTCAGTGGGGCCAAGTACTTGGTCGGTGGGGGGACTTCACCCACAGGGGCGCGTGCTGATAACCCCCAGGCAACCACTCTCAGCTTCCCTGGGATCTGCCTTTGGAGACACTAGACGTAGAAGGACCCACGTCACCAGTGAAAGCTAAACCCGGCCGTCGAAACCCAGGGCCGGCCCCAGCAAAGGGGGCAGAGCCGGTCCAAGTATGGCAGAGGCTGAGAAGCCAGCCCTCGAACGGGAGGCCCCTGGTGATGCCTCGCTGCTCGACCCTCGTCTTTCTCTAATGGCTGGAGAAACGTAACCCCGAGGGGGCACGGGACAAGACGGGGTGTGGGGAGGCAGCGAGGCCTTCGCCAGGGAGGCCGGTGCAGGGCCCAGAAGCTCCTGCAGGCTGGGAGAGGCAGAGGGGCTGTCTGCTTAGGGCAAAAGGCATAAACAAGAGTAACGTGACTGGAAAACTACCTGACACGTAAAAGAAAGATGAAAGGGGGATCCTGGGTGCCTCAGTTGGTTAAGCATCCGACTCGATTTCGGCTCGGATCGTGATCTCATGGTTTGTGAGATGAGCCCCATGTCGGGCTCTGTGCTGTCAGTGTGCAGCCTCCTTGGGATTCTCGATCTCCCTCTCTCCCTGCCTCTCTTTCTTAAAAAAAAAAAAAAGATGAAGAACCCTTAGCATGAGCAGCGTTTTCAAATCAATACAGAGAAGGTCAACTTTGCAAAAGACCTGGTAAAAAATCTAGAAGCTGCAAAAGCAAATGACCAACATGTACATGGAGAATGACCGTTTGCGGTCGTGATCAAAGAAGCTGAAATGAAAGCAACCACGAGCTACCCTCTTCTTGGTCGTACCAGAAAACACGGAAACCCTAGTACCCAGAGCCGATGTGGGTACTCTCGTATATGTTAAATAGAGTACACCCACCGCGAAAACATGGAGAACATGTCCGCGACGTTCACCGCGAGGTTGTCAGCCTGATTCCTTCCATGTGCTTTTCTGTAGTTTCTCCTTCTTTCTTTTTCACATTGGCCATGTATAACTCAGGAAAAACAACAAACGTTGCTTTTTTAAAATTCCACTTTGCCGAGTTGCTCTCTGCTGAGCACAAGGAGGCAAAGTTACACACATCTCCCGGGCTGACGGCCGCAGCAGTGAGGGCATTAGCTATGGCCGGTGGACGGCGGGGCTGGCGGGGGTGGGTGGGGGGGCGGGGGCGGGGAGCCTGTTTTCTCTGGCCCAGAATGACAATTGCCAGGTCTCCACGGCAGCAGGGAAGCTGATCAGCTTCTAGGTTTTCTGCAATTCTCCAGATGTGACAAGTGATTGGAGAAACCGTGTCTCCACCGTGGAGACCGTGGGGCACACCGAGGCCGGCCTAACAGACCGCGGACCCGTGCCAGCCAACTCTGAGCGCTGCCCAGTGAAGACCACCACTCTTAAGCCCCTGGAGAAAAAGGATGTCGCACGCGGGCAGGGCAGACAAGGGCACATCACAGCTGGGCCCACCAGGGCGGCGCCACCACGAGGCCGGGGCAATACGCCAATACCAGCCCACGGCGGTTTCCAAGCCAGGAGCACGTGTCGCCAATCCCCGAGCGGGAAGTTAATTCCCAGGGCGCTTCCGGCTGTCCTCTTTGAAATGTGAGCACAGACATCAGAACGACTGAAATAACGAACAGAAACACCGAACGCTGGTGAGCGTGCTGAGGAGCTCACCTCGCGCACAGTGACGGCGGGAGCGGAAGGGAGGAGAGCCGCGTGTTCGGGACATCTGGAGGGGCCTCAAAAAACGTGCCTCACCAGCCGGCCCGGCCCGCGGCCATGCTCCGGGCATCTCCCCAGAGAAGCGAGCGCTGCTGCTCGGGGGTGTTCACAGAAGCTTTACCCCCAAAAGCCACGATCTGGAAACGACCCAAATGTCCTTCACTCAGTGGGTGAGTGGTTAGAACGGTAGGGCCCAAGGGAGCTGTGCAGCGACAGAGCACTTCTAAGCCTTGACCGCGCTGGCGGCTACAGCGATCCAAGCTGTGACAGAACTGCACTCAGACGCAGGCACACGCACGGGTGCACGCGCGCGCACACACACACACACACACACACACACACACACACGCCAGCACTCGAGCGCACGCAGGAATGTACACACAGGAGCACACCCGCAAGCACGAGCACGGACGCTCAGCAGTGGCTGGGAGAAGGCCCGTCCCGTCGCGTGGAGAAGGTCCCGTGGTATCATCAGAGGTTGCTAAGGGACCGCCTGGCTCCAGGGGACACAGAGCGGGTGGAATGGGCCCAGAGCACTAGAAGGGCCTCACAGGGCACCACTTCCAGCCCCCTCCCAGAGGAAGCCTCCCAGCGTGACCCCTAAACATCCACCCTGTCTCGGCTGGACTTGCCCAAGGACAGGTGAACTCGCCCGTTTATTAGATGGCTGACTTTCTCAGGGACCGCCCCACCGAGGCCAATATCTACCTCCCTGTGCTTTCGGCCCCCGTTCCCGGGTGTGACAGAGAGCAGGAGGGAGCGTGCGTGCACGGTACACGGCCCGCTGTGACACCGGAAAGCCCCTCCAGCGCTTACAGGCAGCGTCGGGGACTCGCCGCACAACGAGCCGCACCACCCTGAGGTCAGCTCCTTAAAACGGGCCTCAGGCCCCCGGGCCCCCCAACCGTCCCGTGGCGGCTGAGCAGGGGAGAACCCAGATGCCCCCTAGCACGCCCGCAGAAGGTTTTGTCCTCTGCGTCACCCGCAGCCTTTGGAACCCTCCGGCGAGCTTCCTCGTGCGGTTTCCAGTCACGGCTTCCGTGCTCCGCGGACGTGTATCCGCTTCTCCAGCAAGCCGCAGCCAGCTCAGGCAGCGGCCTCCACATCCACACAGGACAGAGGAGCCACTCAGGTGGCCAAAGAGCCCCAGGCTTGCACCCTGGACCGCCGGGGCTTGCGTCCAGAAGAGAACACGAGTGTCCGCGCTCAGGAAGTGGCACATTAGGACCACTCTCTCGGTGGTCCAACTTCCCGTCTACACAGATACTAATTTTATATTTCAAACCGAACGTCCTCCTGCCGGTCACAGATGCCGTATTGTTTTCCTAATTAGCCCTCCGTGTGGCGGTGTCCACGGCAACCTTTCCCCCGCAGCAATGACACAGGGCCGTCATCGGTCCCCGGGACAAACCCAGAGGCCTGCCAAGCCTCCCAGGGCCCCAGATATGGGCCACCCTTTACCCAAAGTACAATCCCCGGGCTTCCTTTCATACCGTGGAGACCCAGGAACTTGGGGCAGGAAGACCCCTGTCAGGAAGCACTGCTCCAGAGGCCAGCGCCGGCGGGCCGGACGCCTCGCAGCAGGGGGATGCGCGCTCTGGGCCGAGTCCCCTGTGCCCACCTATCGGGGTAAGTACACCGCATTTGCACGTGGCCGTTTCTTTACGTGCCGTCTGTGTGCTTCTGCCCCCACACGGGCAGCCTGAGCAGTGACGGAGACCACACGGCCCACAACGCTGGCCCGAAAGGAGAGATCTGCCAAGCCCTGATCTGCCTCAGACCCACTCTCTGGCCAGGTGGGGGAAGGATGGCGACCAAAAACACTGACCGAGAGACCAAAAAACGACCATTTTCATAAAGCGTCAAAGAACTGACGAAACGGGGCATCTGCAGACCCAAACCGAGCGGTACCCAGAAGCTAGTCCCCAGAGACATCGCAGGACACGGGGCCCGCTCTGTCCCGAGGCCACCCGCCAGTGCCCGGAAGTCAGGGGCTTCGGCTCTGGCCACCTCCCGGGCTGAGGGGACAGGCTCAGAGGCCAGGGCCCTCCCCCCCCCCCACCCCCCCCCCGCCCCAGGCGAGGTGGAGAGCCCAGCGGCAGAGAGCCATCCCAGGCATCCTCAGCCTCTCCACAGTTCCGGAGCACCCTTCTGCCGGAGAGCCCCGCACGGCCTCCGCGTGGGCCTTGTGTGCTCGGTGCGTGGGAGTGTGCTCTACGTGAGTGCTGTGAGTCTGCTATGCGTGAGTGTGCTCTACAAGTGAGTGTGCTCTGTGAGTGTGAACGTATAAAATGGCATCCTCCACCAGCAGCGGAGCGTGAAAGCTAAGATTCCGGTGAAGAACTTCCAAGTCTCTGTTTTGCTTTGTTTTGTTTTTTTTTTTTAATGAAGCAGGTTCCACGCCCAACGTGCACCTGAACTCAGGACCCTGACTGAGGTCAAGAGTCGCACACTCTGGCCCAGCCAGGTGCTCCTAAAGTCTCTGGTTTCTTGAGACATTCTCACCTTTTGAGAGAAGTAAGAGCTAAAAAGATGTGTCTGGTTTTATAATAGACCTTTATTGTTTTCTTAAGGGGGAGAGTCTACTTCTGGGGGGGGGGGCAGGGGGAATGAGATTGTTTTTTGGGTTTTTTTTTGAGAGAGAGTGCAAGTGGGGGAGGGGCAGAGAGAAAGAGAGAGAGACAGACAGACAGACAGACAGACACAGAGGATCTGAAGCGGGCTCTGACCGACAGCAGCGAGCCCAATGTGGGGCTCAAACTCGACAACCGTGAGATCATGACCTAAGCCAAAGTCAGATGCTCAACCGACTAGGCCACCCAGGCGCCCCTGAGAGATTGTTTTTAGTCATGTACAGACGTTAAATTTCACCCAGTGCTCCGCACGCGTGTACTGAGATGAAAACAGCCACAGACACAGGTCCTTTCTGTTTGTATGGAGACACCCAAGCCGAGATCCGGCCTGTGCCAGGTTGCCCTCTGGTGCCAATCCAATCGCCGTTCGCCTCTTACTGCAAATGGGAGGAAGTCGGCGAGAGACACTCCCTACTTCCAAGGTCACAACTCGTCCATCATTGGGTTTTCTCACGTTCTGTGTGATTTTTCCACCCCAACAGCTACCGCTGGCTGTGAACCCAGACGCTAAGCGACACGGTGACTTAGCCATGGCTCTGTCTCAAACACGTACAATTTGACACACATGCTGTTGTTTTACTGCAAGTTATACGTGAGAAAAGCCAGTGCAGGTAACGACAAAGAGGAGGCCATCGTCCTAAAGCCGTCTAAACTCTACCCCAACCCCCATAATAAAAAAAGAGAAAAGATCATCTTGCCTGATTCACCTTCCTTTATAAAACGGAAGAATTCTTGCCACAAATTATTAGAATTGGTTGAAAAAAATACATAACCATGAACGCTCCTATGACCTACTATATATGAAAACACCTAAGTTAACTCAACGTTAAAATAAAACTTCTTCCCATAGCAACACAAAAACCAGTGTTTAATACCTACTTGCTCAACAAGTTCACGTCCCAGTTTGACCCCCATGAGCTGCTGCTGGGTTTGACTGCTTACAGAACAGTTAGGTGAAGGCTCACCATGCGGAGTGTGAGGACATAGTGGGTAGAAGAAAACGTAAAGCTTGGTCAGGCCAGAAAGGTCAATTTCTGAAAGGAAGGTGGGACAGACAGCCTCTGCCCGGAGAAGAGGGCATACCGTGTGGCCGGGCGGAGACGGTCAGAGCGGGCCCAGGAGGCCTGGGAGTGTCCTCTGCGGGGGCCCAGACTCCATTCCTGAGTTGTAGTTTGTGTATTTTGATATCGTGTGACAGGGAAAGACAGACCGATGGGATCTGCCCTGTGCTTGCCACAGGGACCCTGCCCAGGTCACTTGCTCCTGGCGAGACACGCAAATCTCCTAGGAGAGAAGCATGATCGTCTGAATGACATAAAAACAACCTCAAAAAAGCACAAAAGACTTTTCTTTTCTTTTTTTTTTTTAATATTTTAACATTTATTCATTTTTTTGATAGAGAGAGACAGAGTGTGAGCGGGAGAAGGGCAGAGAGAGAGGGAGACACAGAATCTGAAGCAGGCTCCAGGCTCTGGACTGACAGCACAGAGCCCGAGTGGGACTCGAACTCACGCACCGAGAGATCATGACCTGAGCCGAAGTCAGACGCTTAACTGACGGAGCCACCCAGGCGCCCCGAAAGACTCTTCATGAAACGTGCAAGCTGATTCCAAACCTCGTACAAATAAGAAACTAGGTGAAAACATCCAAAAACAGGGTCCACATGACAACTGGAGGTACTTACTCTACTCAATTTAAAACATGCCTATAAAACCTGAAGAAGGGAGCAGCGCGGTGACAAGCAAGTTAAATATAACACGTTTATGGACTGCTGTGCAGCCCAGCTGAGAGGAAAATACAGAAGAGAAAATGCTCGTAAGTGACGGTGGGAGGGAGAAGGCGGCCATTATCTCTGGGATGAGGACTGACATCTGCCTGCACGCACGGAGAGTGTCGTCATCAAAGTCAAACTGGGACAAAGCATGTGTAAAACGTGCACAAAAAGGCAACCAGAGCACCAGGAAAAGAGGAGAGAGATGTGGTGAGGACACTCACAGGACAAAGACGCCCCATAAGTGACTGAAAAACGTCTCAGTCCCACTGCTGACCAGGACAACACCAATAAAACGGGCTGCAGAAGGGCACACAGGGGAGGCAGATGCCAGCGCCGGCCTCGGACGTCTCTTCCCTGGCACTGGCCACACGCCGTCCCGCCGCCGCTCCGGCCCCTGGGGGCCCAGAGAAGAGGTCGCACACGTGCACAACGGCACTCCGGTGCCGGGCAGGCGCATCCACGTGGGAAACGAGGTTAACTGACCGTTAAGAGGGCGGCCGTGAGACATGCCACCGCCCCACCCGGGGAAATCCTAACATTTCGGAAGATCCACGAAGATCCACACTTGCGGACTTGGAAGCATCTCCGGACACGCCCCTGACGACGTGTTAACAGAAAGTACAACCAAAGTACAACCGTACAAGAAGAACAGGTTAAGTCAGACTTTATCAGAAGTCAGAACTCCTGCTCTTCAAAAGCCACTGCTGGCAAATGAGAAGGGGACCCACGGATCAGGAGAGAATGCGCTTCAAAACGGAAATCGGATAAAACACCTACATCTTAAATAGGTAACAAACTCTCAACACTCCACCGTAAGAAAACCCGCCACTAAGAGCGGGAAGAGAGCTGTGCGAGCACTTCACCAACGGGACCTTACGCACAGAAACAAGGCTTGCTAGATGCTCACGCCCGTCAGCGACCGGGGCAGAAACTACGAGAAATTATTTCAATGCGGGTGGTTTCCCCACGTCAGTTACGCCTCAAGCAGCTGCCTGTGAAAACCACGCACACAGGAAGACACAACCACGTTCCGAGAGCGGCCAAAACGAAAAATACCGACAACACCAAGTGCTGACAAACACACAGAGCACCCGCGCCCCCGCGTGCCGGCGTGGGAGACGGCCTGGCAGCTCCTCGCACACGTAAACACACGGGGTGCCTGGTGGCTCAGGTGGCTGAGCGACCGACTCTTGATTTTGGCACCAGTCAGGCCATCAGGGTTGTGAGATCGAGACCTGTGCGGGGCCCAGTGCTGAGCGTGGCGCCTGCTTAAGATTCTCTCTCCCGTTCTCTCTGCCCCTCCCCCCACTCACGCTCTCTTAAAAAAATAAATAAAAAAGTAAACGTACACGTACACTGTGGTCCATCTGAGTCCTGAGAATTTACCCAAGAGAAAGGAAAACAGAAAACCTCGCATACAGTCACAGCATACTCCCCATAGCCCCAAAGTGGAAACGAGCTAAAAGTCCAAAGACCAGGGAACGGAGAAACAAACACGTGGGACGTGCACTGGGTGGGACATTACTGGGCAGTGAAAAGGAAAGCCCTCAGGGGGCAGCAGAGGTCACCACGACAGGACGAGGGGGACTTCGGTCCCCTACACCTCACCGGGAGCCTCGGGGCTATCGGGGAATTTCTCTGGGTCCCTTTTCTCCAACTCCCCCAGCCCTGCACGGCCATCACTTTATAACTAACTGGCTGACAAGTCCGCGTTCAGTAGCCACAAAGGAGAAAACAAAGACAACGCCAACAGGGGAATTCAGGCTCCCGGGGAGCTGCCTGTAACGATTGGCAACCCCTCAGCTGCTACTTTCACAACCAAAACTCCACTGCCAGACCCGCGTATTTCTTGAGGCAAAACACCATTAGGAAGAAGTACTTTGGTTCTGAGCAAATTCTCAAGGCCGCGAAGTGCACAACCTCGCGTGACGGTTTTCGGAAGCGTTCGCCGGCTTGACACCCACGTAATTCCTATCCCGATTTCGAGATCACAAACGAAGAGAAGAGGGTGGTCCCGTACGGAGCAGGTGTCTCCCTTCCAGACAGGCGACACTCCACTCCACGGCCGCTGAGGGTGTGGCGGTGCGGGGCCCAGCCTCTCTCAGCCCCGCTGTCACCGGCCACGCTCCAGTCGGGCCCGTGAAAACACACAGAGCACGCGGGGTGGCATGGGGAACTGGGGAGCCACCCCGCTGATGCACGGCACGCCACATTCTGCAAGAAGAAAAGCGCTTGCTATTGCCACCGTGCCCTCTAGGCTCCAGGAACGCATTCACTCCCAGCGTGGGGTGGTCTGCCGGACAAATCCGGGGTCCTTCTCCCGACACAACACCTGCGTTGACAGCAGTGCAGAAATGGGTGCCCCAAAGGAGCCGTGTTATTCCTTAGACGGTGCTGGGCCTCGCCGTCCTCGCACACGGCTGAGCCGCCCGCTGGCCGGCAGCCCTCAGCCCAGTTACACTAAGGAGTGAGGCCAGGCACCCCGTGGGTCCCTGTCTTCCTTGGGTGCTCCGAAAGGGAAGCAGACACAGGAGGCCCAAGTGGGAGTCCCTCCTCTGTCCCAGCCAGCTGAGAGCTGAGCGACTGGGCAAGCGGCCGCCTCTCCGGTCAACTCGTGTGTGAGACCAGGACGGGCCACACCCGGGGCCACTGGGCCTGAGGACTCCGCTGTGATCAGGACGGTCTCGTGCAAACGCAGGGGTTCTCACGCAAGAGACGGGGGAGGAGGGCCCTGCTCACTGCCAGCCACACCTCCGCCTCCAGGCAAACAAGGGCCTGGGCACCGCAGCGCCCCTGCCAGGTGCCCACCGAGGCTTGCAGGGGCCTGACTGACCCATGAGCGGGGCAGCCGTGTGATGTCTCCCTGTCGTGGGGCTCGCTGTCCGGGACAAAACCGAACGGTGGACTATCTCCTCGGCGGTGGTGGGGAGACCCTCGGGAGCAACCCCTGGGCTTCTGCCCCTTCCACTCCCAACTGATGACTGATGACGGGTCGGCAACCTCTCGGGACACGCCTGCTGTCTAAGATTTAACCCTCGGCACCCTCTCAAAGGAAGGGGCCCAGCAGCTTGAAGGCGGGCCTGTATGGCCCGACGCCCAGGCTCGCGGGAGGGTTTCAAGAAGCCGTGAAGCGGGCAGAGACTCCCTGGTGCAGAGGATGGGCCCATGGACCCCGACTTCCCGCGTCCCTCACGCAGCAGGACGGCGGGAGAGGGCGTGGTGTGGGCGGCAGGTCTCCAGTGAGGCCCTCGGCCGGCCGGCCGGCCAGAACCATATCCAGGGCGCTGAGGGAGGCACTAGCAGGGCTCGGCCCGTGCCGGGGGCGTCACAGACACCCTCTCCCGGCCTCGGGCGGCGAAGGCCTCGGCAGGTTAACGGGCTGGTGAGATGCGCAAAGAAGGGAGGTTCTGAGCACCCGGGGCCGCACAAACGGCTTCCTACGTTGCTGAGCGCACAAAAGAGGGCCAGAGAGGAGTCCGCTGGGTGTGCCAAGGCTCCCCTCCCAGCAGGAAGCGCGGCTCTGAGGAGGCTGCCCCGGGGCCACGGAGGGCCAGCCCTGGGGAAACTTTGGCCCTCCTGGCACTGGCTCAGGGCTCTTGTGCTGTGGGAAGTGGCCACATGGGCTCCCACGGGCCTATCCAGACGGCCGGTCCCGGGAGGACGGCACACTGGTCCAAGTGGGGACAGAGGCTTCTCTGTTCCTCATGCGGATGGATTCTGGGGCTTGATCCTGCAGCCAGGGCAGGGCGGGGGAGGGGGGGCGGGGGAGGACAGCACAGTACTTTTCCACGAGCTCCCAGGGGAATGGGATGTGCTCTCCAGGCCTGGTCCACCCGCCCGCCTCAAAATTAGGTGCAGTGTTCCATGTGCTTTCCTTAAAAATGAGCCTGACGTGGCTTTTCCATAATTTCCCATGAAAAGCAGAGTGAAGAAATCCTCTTATTAGCGCAGCCCAAGGTGTGTCCGCCTGGAAGAGCCCCTCCCTGGGAGACCGGCCCGGCAATGTAAGAAGGGGTCTTTGGGACACAAGCCCACAAGCGCCGCACCTCAGAGACCTCCCCCTAGGAGTGCTCCCGCCCCGTAACCGTGCTGGGCCGGGAGCTCCTCCCAGGAGAGGACCGTGGGCCGCCTGCAGGCGGAGGGGCGGCGACCCCTGGTGGCCGGGCCCGCGTTCCCACGCACCGCTTCCTGCTCCTCAGCCGGGCCAGCCTGCCACCAGGTCAACACCCCGGGGACCGAAAACCAAGCGGAAGTGCACAGGACTCTAGCAGCAACTCTGTCCACTACACCACAGACCCCGACAAAACTGTAGGCCTCAAAAGAGAAACCAGAAGCTTCTCTTCCGTCTTCCAAATCTACTTTAACCAACGTGTGCTTTCGTAACAAAAAACAATCACACACTTTTAAAAATGACCTGAACTCAGCAGAAAGAAGGTCCCCCTGAGGTTAGGCAGAAATCCCAACGTGTGCGCACGGCTACTGTCAACCCGCCCTGTTCTGCGGGGCCTGCCCCGGGCTAGCAGCCGGCAAGCAGGCCACTCCGAAAGGAAAGCTACAAGTTTTAAACAAAACTTAAAATCACCAAGGTGATAGGATGGAGTTTAAAAAAAAAAACGGAGGAGGGGCACCTAGGTGGCTCAGGTCATGATCGCGCGGTCTGTGAGTTCGAGCCCTGCGTCGGGCTCTGTGCCGACAGCTGGGAGCCTGGAGCCTGCTTCGGATTCTGTGTCTCCTTCTCTCTCTGCCCCTCCCCTACCTGTGCTCTATCTCTATCAAAAATAAATCGCCAGGGACTAGGCGGGGGCCTGGGAGCCAGCTGGCAAAAGCACAGAGATGCCTCGGTGGATGGAGGCCTCAAGTGACCCGGACCAGTGAGCCATCGAACTGGGTGCACACCCCCTGAGGGACACAGAGACTCGCCCAGGCGTCTACAGCACGGGTGGTCTCAGGAGCGCGCTCCCAGGGCCCTAACGCCACGTGTGCTCCATGTGTACTCGCGCCGAAACTGCTCAGAGAAAAGGCCAGAATGGCCTGCGGTCAGGAGTTGGCGTTGTCATGAGGGCCCTCCTCTCTTCCTCCCCCTGCACCACGGTCCTTTCCCCATCTTATGAGAGAAAAGCCACCTGTCACCCTGAAACCTGCTGGGGACACTTCTGAGGGCAGAAGAGCCCACAGGGCTCTCGTAAGTGGAGGCAGGTCTGAATCACGGGTGCCACAAACAACAGCGACTGGCCAGAGACGCATACCCGACCGAGTCAGACGGTTTCCAGTTCTTCCTCCACAAGGACTGGAGAAGGACCTCGTCAAGTTGTCATCTAATGGCCGATCTCTAACAACACATTGGGACCAAACGTGCCCCCAAATCACAGGAACAGTCTCCGACTTTAAGGAATTAAGCGACGCTGCCCAGACGACGCTTCCACCCGCGTTCACCGGTGTGAACGAGCTTCTCGGTGCTTCCAGGCAGGCGTGGACCCACAGGAAATCCCGTCCCCTCGGAAGACAGCGGCGCCCGCCCACAGATGCACGCGTCACCACGGGACACGCGCCTAATCACGTTCTACTGCATGTGCAATCTAGGAGAATTTGTGACACCCTGCACTGTTTCCATCAACCGCATACTAGGAATTGTAAAGACAGCCCAATCAAGAAAAACGTTAACGCTCAGACCAGGAACCAAATTTAAGTGCATGTATTTTTGTAACAGACTTCTGTCCCATTCAATATGAGCATTTGTATGTTGTGACTGAATTCTTTTTTAATGTTTATTTTTACTTATTTTTGAGAGACCGTGAGCAAGCATGTGTGTGCAAGGTGGGGGGGGGGGGGGGGGCGCGGTGGAGCAGAGACAGAGGGACAGAGAAAATCCCAAGCAGGCTTTGCACGGTCAGCCGAGCCTGACGTGGAGCTTGAACTCCCAAACTGAGATCATGACCGGAGCCAAAGTCAGACACTCAAGTGACTGAGCCCCCCAGACGCCCCAAGATCTGAATTCCTCAGGACAGACTCCCGGCCACGCTCCACGCGTCACTGCGTGCACGGCACTCCACCCATTCCCGAGAGCGCAGCCCGTGCTGTCCCGCCGCCTCCCGTCTCGGACACAAGTGCCCCCGCCAGCACGGCACCCCAACGGCGGTCGGTGGACGCTGTGCCCGAGGAAAGGCGGTCGCGGCGTTGGAACCTGAAGTTCACCACCCTCTTACTCGTCTTACAGCCGCTCCCAGAAGCCCCGCAGCGCGAAGGCTTGTAACCCACCCCGCCCTCGCTGCGCCCTCCCTCTGGACTGGGACCCCGCGTGCGCCCACCTCGGCGTGCGCTTCCCCGGTGCCCGGTGTGGCCGCGGGTGGCATCTCCTTCGCTGACGCCTTCTTCAGTTTTTTGTTCTTTTTCTCTGTCATTTCGGTAATTTTTCTCTTCCGTTTTGCCATCCTGCAGCAGAGAAGGTAAACTGCTAAGTGCGTGACGAGAGGTCCTGGGCCACGTCACATTTGTGACCGAGGGGAAGAGCGCTCTCCCGCTATAAAAGTCCAAACAAAGGCAGGGGCGCCTGGGGGGGCTCAGTGGGTTGAGCACCTGGCTCAGGTCACAATCTGGCGGTTCGGGAGTTCAAGCCCCACTCAGGCTCTGGGCTGACAGCACGGAGGCTGCTTGGGATTCTCTGTCTCCCTCTAACCCTGCCCCTCTCTTCTGCTCTCTCTCAAAATAAGCAAAATTTAAAAGAAAGAAAGAAAATATGGAAAATCTACACGAGTTAGGGGAAAGGTCAAATCCCCTAGGCAAACCGCCCATGATCTGGGGATGTTGCAGGCGACCGTCGCCGCCGTGGCTAGGGCATTCGGTCACGGTGATGGGCCCGGGCCAGGCCCCTCGACTTGTGGAAGCGGCACATATATACCCGGGCCGCATATAAGGCAGGACACGGTGTGAGAGGCGTCTGACAGGTGTGCTTTCTCCAGCACAGTGGTGTGCAGAGCTCCAGGAAAAGCCCGGGAACCCTAAAACCCACGTCCTTCGTGGGATCGTGCCACAGGGAACAGAAATGGTTGAAGGCCGACAGGTCAGGGAGAGCCCTCCCCTGAGGGGCACTGCCGGTGGCTGCTGGAACCTCCGAGAGGTTTCCTGCGAGGGGGTATGTGGGAGGGGAGACCTCGGAGTGTTTTTTAACGCCAGTCCTTTCAAACTGTATTTACAAGGTCTACTAGTATTAGCTTTCGTTCTAACAAACTATAAAAATGTATTTCGTTTTTTCATGCTCAACTAACTCCCAGTTAACATTCTCCATGTTACAGATCTTACAGGCACATGTAAATTATACACGCACATATTGTATACTTATGTCTACGTCTTTTTAAAAATTTACCTTCAGACCTGCAGTTCAAGGCTGTGTATACGGGAAAAGGGACAGAAACCCAATGTCGTTCTCTGAACACCAGCTCTAGCAACAGAAGTTCAACAAATACTTTGTGAGCGCCAACTCTGTGCCAGGCACTGTGCGGGGTGCCAAACACAGAGCGAACCGCATGGCACGCAAGAGCCTTGACCTCGTGAAGCTTCCCTTGTGGTGGGCAAGAGAGATCTATCGTCCAGGTGAGAAAATACTTTTACGTGAGGATGAATGCTACCGAGAAGGTAGAACAGAAGCGAGTGCAGGTGACATAGGGGCAGGAGGCCTCTGGGAGAAAGCCGGTGAAGGGCAGGGCTGGGGAGGGGGAGGGGAGTGGTGCGTGCGGATGAAGAAGGTACGGCAGGTGCAAAGGTGCAAAAGCCGGGCCTCCGGACCCCCTAAAGGGCCTGCGGGCAGGGACGGCAGATGGAGGGCGATGGCCCCCTGAAGGCGAGCAAAGGCTGGATGCGTTCTGAGAACGTGGGCTCCCCAGGAACACGCTACTGAGATGTAGATTTCCCCCTAAGCAAAACCGTTTTCACGGGGACAAAAGGGGAAAATTACGTCAAGGGGGCAGCTGGTGGAATGAAACACGCACACCCCGCCACCAAGCAAACCACCCACGTACATCAGCACTTGCCAGTCACTCTGTCACCACCCGCAGAGTGCCAACCATGTGCTAGGAGCTGCTCCAGGCTAGACCTCGCAGTCCAAGAGACTTATTCACACACAGGTGACACGCTTATAGGGGACACAAACACAGGACACGTGAGACATAACTGTAACCTGCAACCAGAGAGGGAAAGCATTACCGGAAAGGTGACCATGAAGGGTGGTCACAGTGGAAAAGGCGTAGAAACAGAGTACACGGAGAGCCCAGATTTGAGTTCTCAACACCATCCTCTATGAAAAAGGAAGCGAGGAGGGGAGCTCCTTAGACTCCCGGTCTGGGAACCTTTGCAGAGCAAGGAAAGTGCAAGGAAAACCTGGGTTATCAAGCTGTGCTGAAACGCAGGAGATAGTCAAGGAACATAGGGCCACGTTCCAGAGGACACAGAGCCAGCATGGAAGGCTCCTGCTGCCCCAACTGGGGCTATGATCAACTATAGCATATTGAAAGAGTATCACTGTTGTGGAATCAGAAAAATTCCAAGCTCCACAGTCTTTAATTAAGCCTTATCTAAAAAAAAGTATTCAAAGCCAGAGGCTACAAATTTCAATTAGCAGTATAATAAGAAATCGTGAAAGAACAAGAGACTGTTGACACAGGGGCTTTGAAAAGACAAAGGGCTCCATCAGCCAATTACCTTGTTGGGGAAATAAGAAAAGTTTAGCAAATATTTACACACCAGTCACCACAAAAGTTAAGTTAAATCTTTATTCCTTCTGTAAGTTATCATTAAAAAGTTTAATCACTAAGTCTATTTGCTAAAAAGGGACAAAGACTTTTCCATATTATAAAAAGGTTTCTTTTAATAGTTCTGAGAGATGGTATGTCTCATGACTTTGAGACAACAGATGCTTGGTATAGAAGACATTTCCTTACATTCACGGTCAGTGATTTTCAACAAAGGCGCCTAAACCATTTAATGGAAAAGAACAGTCTTTTCAACAAAAGGTGCCGGGACACCTGACCTTCCACATGCAAAACAATGAACTGAGAGCCCTACCTCACACCAAACACAAAAATTAACTCAAAATGGATGACAAACCTAAGTGTAAGAGCTAAAACACAGGGGTACATCTTTATGACCCTGGATTAGGCAACAGTTTCTTACATCTTACACAGGACACCAAACAAAACAAAACAAAACAAAACAAAACAAAAAAACACAGCGAAAGAAAAAAAATGAACGGTGGACCTCTCAAAATTAAAAATTTTTGTGCTGCAAATAATTCCAGCAAAGAAGTACAAAGACAACATCAAGAAACGGAAAAATACTTGCAGGTCATGTAACTGACAAGAGCCTTGTATCCACCACGTGTGAAGAATTCTTACAACCCAATAAAAAAGACAAACTCGGTGAAAAAACGGACAAAGGATTTGAATTCGGATTACTCCCCAAACACACAAGTGGCTAATGAGGACAGGAAAAGATGCTCAACACCATCCACTGTTAGGGAAATGTAAATCAAATGACCCCACTTCACATTCCTAGGTTGGCTCCAGTAACAAATACTGGTGATGCCTGAAAACTTGGAACCCTTATGCACCGCTGGTGGGATATAAAATGGTGCAGCCACTCTGTACAACAGCCTGGTGGTTCCTCAAAAAGTTAAACATGTCGGGGCACCTGGCTGGCAGTCAGTAGAGCATGTGACTCTTGACCTCAGGGTTATAAATTCAAGCCCGACGCTGGGTGTAGAGATTACTTTAAAAAAAAAGTTCAGGGGCGCCTGGATGGCGCAGTGGGTTAAGCGTCCGACTTCAGCCAGGTCACGATCTCGCGGTCCGTGAGTTCGAGCCCCGCGTCAGGCTCTGGGCTGACGGCTCAGAGCCTGGAGCCTGTTTCCGATTCTGTGTCTCCCTCTCTCTCTGCCCCTCCCCCGTTCATGCTCTGTCTCTCTCTGTCCCAAAAATAAATAAACGTTGAAAAAAAAAAAAAAAAAGTTCAACACGTTACCATGGGTCCCAACAGCTCCACATGCAGATACCTACCAAAGAAAATGAACACGTCCACGTAAAAATTCCAACACTAACGTTCACAGCAGCATTCGTCATAGTAACCAACGGGTGAAAAAACCTACACATCCAGCAACTGCTGGACAGGGAACAAGACGTGGGGGCGCCCTCGCAATGGACGGCACTGACCGGGCGACTCGGCACCGTCCTGCCGCGGGAGAGGGGCCAGTCGCGGGTTACCGCACACGGTACAAGCTCGTCTACACGCGGTGTCCAGGACAAGTCCACACAGAGCGGGAACATAGCTCCGTGGGTGCTCAGGGGTGGCGGAGGAAGGGGCAGGAGGGGCTCATAGGTCCGGGGTCTCTCCTGGGAGAAGGAAAGTGTTCTGACACGAGGTTGCGGTGACACTCACACAACGCTGTGAATTCATTAAAACACGGGAAGATTAAAAAAAACAAAAAACCTCACACCTCTCTCAATTATTTGTAATAAATTTAGCAACACAATGCCCCTGTATTGGTTTTCTTTCCTTTTTTTCCCTGAGCGGTAACCCTATGTCACAGGGTTGTGAGGACGGCGTGCACGTGTCTACGGCATCTGGCACACCCAGGGCCCACAAGTGTGCGTCAGCTTCCTGGTGTGCAGCCGGAACAGCGGACGAGCCAGCAAAGGGAGAGCGTGGTGGTGAGGAAAGCAGCCCCGGGGGAAGGTGGGGCCTCACGGGGGTCAAGACCCCTCCTTTAGGTTTCTTTTTCCTCCCAGGCCTTTCTGCAAAACAGCAGGCTCCCCAGGCTCTGCCAGCTTCGGTAGGTGGCCCTGTACTTGGTGGCTGGAGGGAGGCCACGTTGTGTGTGTAGTGTGTGTGTGTGTGTGGGGGGGGGGGGGGGGTTAGTTAGGAGAGTCAATTCTGAAAACTGCCCTTTACTGAGAGCTGACCAGGCACCAGGTCCTGTTCTAAGTGCAGGACACGCACGAACTCGGTTCCGTCGTGTGGCCGTTGAGGGCGGCACGCGGGTGAGGAAACCGGGGCGTCCCTGTCAGAGGGGAACACCAACCGATGGCTCCTACGGTTGGCACACCCGAGTCACGCACTGAGCTCGCGCTCCCGGGAAGTGTGCAAGCGATCCCGGCACAGAGAGCTGAGGGAGGACACCGCCGGCCTCCAGGGATGGGGCCTGGCGGGGGAGGGGGGAAGGCTGATGGCCTTTCTGTCCCTCGGCCGCTACGGCGGGAGGGTTTTAGCTGCACGCACACATCACCCAGCTAATTTGATAGGTTAAAAACGCCATTTTTAAAAATTGTATTATTCAGCGTTAGCCACAGGATGGTGAAAAGGCCGTCCGGGATGATGTCTGCTGACAGGAGAAGAAATCGGTGCAGTCTTTCTTTAAGGCACTTTTATAACGTTCGTCAAGTGCTTTCCACTTCCAGGCACCTCTCCTGATGAAATAACCACGGGCTGAGATTCATACACAAGGGGGACAACTGCACCGTATAAAGCCTGCTAACGCCTCTGACATCGAGGAGCGGAAAACACCGTGACCGTCCCACAACAGCGGACTGCGGACTGGGAAAGCGACTGATGCCCGTGTGCAAAGGGGCAGGCCTATGCAGGACGGCGCAGAACATCCGGCCACAGGAGTAAGAGTTCACGGCGCAACGTCAAGGGCAAAGATGGGACACAAAGCTACGTGTGTACCCCGTGAACCTCGTTTTGTGAGGAAAATTGTACACACACACACACACACACACAAAGAGAAAAACTAGAAGGAAACACATCAGTATACTAACATTTTAGGAAGTGAGAATTACAAGTATGGCTTTCCCCCTTCTACTCTTGTCATTTCTACTACAAAAGCTTTAAGATACCCAGCTCCAGTTCAGTGGAGCAAATGCTTCCGCCAGCAGAAAGCTGACGACCCAGGTCAGACACACACACGGCGGCTAACCGTCTGGGTGGGGTGACACTCACAGGTCAGGACGCTTCAGCGCCAACCGGCTGAGGCTGCCGGGTCCCCAGGGCTGAAAAGAAACCCCACAGGATCTTAAAAAAAAATAACTGACCCTACAGGAAAAAATTCTTTTAAAATCTGAAAATCCCACCCGCAGCCCCCAATGGCCCCTCTCACCCAGCGCGTGTTACCTCTGATGTGTCCTGGGGGCCACAGGGAAGGACACCTTCCAACTCACAGGGCCAAGCCCCCTTCGGGAGGGTCTGCGCCCTCACAATCCACAGCCCTCGAGGAAATCAGTCCGAGGAGTCCAGGAGCGGGATCCTAGCGCCTGAGCCGGCCTGGGACTTCATTCCTGTCCTTTCTGATCCAAGCCTAGTCCGAGTTCTGACTTGCCCACTTAGACGAACGGCCTCCACATTCTGCTCTCTTGGTACCTAACCCACCCCTCCCTGTCCCTCCAATGGCCAATCTCGAAGTCCTGTCACTACTCACTCACCGAGCCCACCTCCCATCTTTCCAGCTCAACCCCCTCAGCACCCCGGGGCCCAATCACCCTTCAGCCTCACCAGGGGATCCACCACATTCCCCACCTCTGCCACCTGCCTGGCCGACCCTCTCCTCTCTCAAACCTCCACTGTCTTCTCCCTTCTGGCTGAGAACCTTAATTCCTGATCACAAAACAAGGGGAAGGGAACTGCAAGCTCCCTACATCCACCCACCTGCCCTCCTCTCCTGTTCTGATGGAAACGGGCCAGGTTCTGACCAAGGCCAAACCCTCCACTGGTGAGCTGGGTTCCAGCCCCACCTGCGCAGGGACATCACTCTGAGCACCGCCCCTCCTTCTCGGTTCCGGCTTCCCATCTACTCACTCAACTAAAACTTCCCACAAGGCAATAATAAAAACTCTCTCGATCCCACATGCTCTTCTCCCTATGTCTGCCTCCTTCTGCAGTAAAACCCTGTAGAGTCGCCTGCACGGCCTGGAACTCCTTCCCTCCCTCCTCTCTCCAACCCCTCCACCAGAACTGCTCTTCCCAAGATCACAACGACTCCATACGGACAAAGACGCGCTGTGTGACCAAACTCTACCCAGGCTCCTCTCTCCCAAAGGGCCTCACACCTGGCCCACTAATGCAGTGTCTAACAGCTCAAGGCCCTATCCCTGAGATGACCCTGGCGCCCTTAAAGAGAGCCTGCCTGAGAAAACTCAAGGCTGCCAAAAGAATGCAGCCAACATGGGGAGACCCCACCCGACAGCCCTGTGGAAGGGTAGCAGCCTACCTTTGATAAGCGCTAACCAGCAACCCCGGGTGGGTTTCACATGGACCAACCCCCCTTCCTGGTTTTTGTAATGTCTCACTTCCTAAGGCGACTGAGTGCCTCCCCTTTCCCCTCCCCATTCCCTCAATCTCCCTTTAAAACACCCACTCGCCCCTGGACAGACCTAAGGAGAATTCGGTTCACGAGGTCTCGTCCCTACGGCAACAGTTACTACCGATCAAAATCCACCCTTGCCGCTTTGCTCGCCACAGACGTGAAATCTCACGGCGAGTCTCAGTACTCTCCCCATTCCACCCAACAGCAGCATTTGGCAGGTGATGCTTCCTTCTCTCGGCTTCTGAAAAAGACACCACACCCTCCTGCTCTTCCTCCTCCGTCTTCACCTCCTGAGCCCGGGCACTGAAGAGCTCCATGCTTCCTGCCCACTTTCCTCTCTGCCTGCACTCATTCCCTCAGTGATCTCATCTAGTTGCGCGGCTTTAAGCACCTCCCATCTACCAGCCACCTGGAATTTCTCCCTGAATTGCACTAGTACACGCTATCACCAACACCCACACACATCATCTCAGGCGCAAGGCGTCAAAATCCACACTTCTGATCTTCCTGGGGGCATCTGTCCTCTCCATGAACGGCCATCAGGAAATCCTGACTTCTGCTCGGGCTAAAGGCTGTGGTGCCCCACATCTCCTGCATCTGACACAGCCATGAACCCTGTCGGCCTTGCCTCCAAAACACATCCCGAAGATAGTGACTACCTTTCACTCCCTGTGCCGTCACTACCCTCCCGTCTGCATTACTCACGGTCCCCGCCCTTGCCCCTCCAGCCCCTTTCCAACACAGCATGCACAATGACTCGTAGAACGTCCAGGTCAGGCTCTACGGGACACCTTCCCATTTCGCGCGGAGAGGAGTCCGCGTCCTCGTCCAGGCCTTGCGGGCGCAGGTGGCTGCCCCGCGCGCCTCCTTCCCCGCTCTCCGGCTCGTACTCCTGCTGCAGCGGCTGCTGCTGCGCCCGGGATCCCTCGACCTGGGGCGTCTGCCGGCACCGACGCGACTCGCTCGCGGTGCCCTGCTCCGCCTTATTTTCCTGCAGGCTCCCACACCTTATTAATTCTGTGTTCTCAGAACGCAAGCGCCCCGGGTCGGCGTCGTTTCCGCCCTGAGCCCGGCGGCCGCCTGGGGCCCGGGACAGTGCGGACACGCGGGAGCCCACCGAACGCTTCAGTCAACGAGCGCTTTGTGGCGAAGGGGATGCCCGGCTCGAGGGGCACAGCCTGGGGCAGCCGGCGGCTCGGACCCCGCGCGCACCCTGCGGGCCTCCGCCGGTGCCCTCCGACGCCATCCGGGCCCGCACACCCACGTGGGAGCCTCCCCGCGACCCCCGACCCTGCGGTCCTCGCCTACCTGCGCGTGGCCGCCGACGCGGGCTTCCGGCAGGCGCGCCGCCAAGGTAACACGGTCCCGCCTCCCGGAGCGGCCTAGCCCATTGGCCGAGGCCCGCCCCCATCTGCCTGCCGGCCAACGGCACGCGGGAGCCGCGAGTAGGCGGGTTCAGGCGCAGGCGCGGGCTGGCAGCGTCATCTCTAGGCGCCGCCGCTTGCCCGGAGCCGCAGGTTGCCTAGCAACCCCCGCGTGCTGGCTGCCGGGACTGGGGAGCCTCACCCGGTTTCCGGCCGCGGGGACGAGGCGACCCCGCGCCGGGACCCCGACCTGTGTGTCTGGGCTCGTGGGAGTTGTATTAAACATACACATTTGTATGAGCTGAAGATACTATAACGTTAGAACCGTGCACCGGTTTCAGACGCCGCACAGGAGGAGCCCCGGCAATGTGGTCGTCGGCCTAGAGGTGGCGGCCGGCCCGCGGTGAAGGCGTGTGCCCCCTGCCCGGACTACCCCACCTGGTGATAGGTGCCCGAGTGAGGGGGCTGTGGCTGCCGCAGAGCATCTGGGGGTCCGGGAACCAGAGCGCCGCGCCGGGCAGGCAGCGCGGGGCCGCAGAGGGAGCAGGTGCAGCTCTGCGGCCCCTCCCCTGCTGCTAGCACCTGGAAAGCGCGGCTCGAGTCACACGCCGCTCTCCCGCGTGCGCAGGTGCGGGCACGTGCAGCCTCGCCGACCTCGGGACGCGCGCAGGTGCTGCTCCGGTCACACGCCGCCTTTGAGCACGCAGGTGCGGGGACGTCCAGCCTTGCTGACTTTGGGAGAAACCGTCCTGCTTTCAAACTGACCCGACCGGCCTTCCGACAACATACAGAAAAGTTTTTATCCACGTACAAGCTTAAATAGTATATAATGTAATGTAAAAATATATAAATAAACGTGTAATATATTTAGTTTTGCCCTTTTTTTCAGAGCTCATATTGTAGGAATAGGTCGTTCAGATCAGCCTCCCATTGAGAACAGCATAAAAAGCTGGCCAAAATATAATCATTTAAAAGTAGCTGGGTTCTATGCCATCAGTGTGCTAATTGGATAGTGACATATTCTAACAGGGGATACAAAGGAAACCCAGAGCACTAAACTTGATGTTCAGCAACACTTTCCACTCAGGGCTCAGTCCATTCTGGAAGAGGCGGAGAACCTGAACAGAGATTTTGATAGCTTGGTGGGCTAGGGCCGCTAAGGGAGAGGGTTCTTGTAATGTCCCATCTTTGAGCTGAGACCCTGAAAGGCTACACCAGGGGAGTGGATATGAACAGAATAGACCAGCCTTGCAGGGACTTCATAAAATCCATATTAGATTATCTCAGTTTCTGAAACCGCAAGTGATTCAGGGTTTATCGTTGCTGCCGCTAGCCTGCTCAAAGAAGAAAGGGTAAAGCTGTTCTAGGAGAAAAGTCTAGTATCCTTTGCCCCAAACTACAATTGTCCATTTATTATGTCCAGCACTCAGTAGAAAACAGCTGTTTACAGAAGACAACACATGATAGAAAACCAAGGAAAAGGAGGTACCATTTTCACTGTACAATGAATCGCTGACACTCTCAGCCAGCATTATAACTTCACGGGTCTGAAAATGTCCAGTTCCTGATGGACAGCTCCAGTCACATGCTGACGTGACGTCTAAGGCCGGGGAGCACATCAGCAGCTTCTTGGCATGCTGTGTGATTCTCCGCAGCGGAGGGCACAGGTTGGTGCCAGAGACCACACGGCCTCAGAAACACGTATGCGTATCTCCAGCTGCAGCGGACCTTCCGAGTTATCTGGCCTCAGCGCAGGACAGCGGAGGCTATGGACTGGATGTGCTGCAGAATCTTCCAGTGCTCTGCGCCCCGCTCAAAACCAACAGACTTCCAAGTTTCCCAATACATGAGTGGTGCTCATGTTAACTCTGGTCCGTGCTGCCTCCCACATCCAAAAAGGCTACTTTCTGCTTCTCTGTGGCAGAAAATTGTGTTTGTTTTCGACGTCTGCATTACAAACGAACACAGAACTTATTAGTTTAAGCCCGTAAATTTAGCAGCTTCACTCACAGTCTCTGAGGGGTCAGAAATGCCGGAGCGGCTGAGCCCTGTCTGAGAGAAGGTCCCTCCCAAAGCCACGAAGCGTCCGCCAGGGCTGTGGTTTTGTCAGAAGGTTTGTCTGGGGGACAGTCCATTTCCAAGCCACACGTGGCTACTGGAAGGATTCACTCCTCACAGGTGATTGGGCTGAGGGACCTCGGTTCCCGCTGGCCATCGGCAAAAGCCCTCCCTGACCTCCTTGTCACATGGGTTCCTGCACAGGGCAGCTCACAAAGCAGCTGGCTTCCCTGGGGCGAGTGAGCAAGAGGGCACACGGGAGGGGAGGCACGGGCTCTTTGTAACCACACACTGGATGATTCTATTCATACGAAATGTCCAGAACAGGCAAGTCCAGAGACCATAGGTTAGGGGTCACCAGGGGCTGGTGGTGTGGAGAGAATGGGGAGTGCTTCGTGGGTACGAGGTTTCCTTTTGGGACGAGAACGTTCTGGAACTAGATGGTGGTGATGACTGCACGCTATGAGTGTATTAAAAGGTGCTCAATTATTCACTTGGAGATGGTTTTAAAATGGTGAGTTTTGTGTTTCTTACCACCGTCCTGTTCCTCCATAAACGTGGCTATTATTCACGTCGACGATGGCTGTGTTCCTTCGCGTCTGTGTATTTCCAGCCGCCGCCCCCGCCCGGCCATCTTGGCTGACCTTTGCTGAATGTGTAGAACAGTAACAGGAGTCTAAAAGTTAAGACGGCACAAGAAAGTACTGGACCCCTCCCAACACTCCTGCCTCATCGCCACCCACCCCGTCCAGGTAGCCAGCTTCGTTAGTTTCTCGTTTATCCTTCTGTGTTTCTTTTAGCAAAAGCAAGCAGATGCGTGGATATTATGACACTTACTCCCCGTTCCCTACGCAGAAGGCAGCAGAGCACACGTTCTCCGGCACCATGCTCCTTCCAGCCGACAACGAACCCTGGAAATTTTCCGTCAGTTGCAGGCACCCTCTCCTTTCCTACAGCTTCTCGGGGCCCTGCGGGGCGACTTACCGTGGCTCACATGGTCAGTGCCCATCCACAGGAACCGTCTCCAGCTGTAAACCGAGCTGCGCTCGACAGCCACGCACACTGGTTTTCCTGTTGTTGGTGGCACACCTTCAGGATAGGCTCCTGGGGTGGGACTGCCAAACATAGACGAATTTGGCTGGGTACAGCCAGAGTTTCCTCCGTAACGGTTGACGTTTGGCATTCCCACCTGCCACGTGTGGACGTCTCTCTCGCCTACAGCCTTGCCAACAGAGTAGGCTTTCAAGCTCGGGTTTCCACTCATCTAATCTTAATTTGCGTCTCTCCTAACTCGAGTGAGGCGGAACATCCCTTTCCATACCCTGGGGTCATCCTTCTGCACTCCTGTGGCGTCGCTTCATCCTTCACCCATCTTCCTACCCGGTCTCCGATCTTCTCCCCCTCAATGCGTACATTCTTTGTGTACTAGAGACATCGACCTTTACTGGGACATGTGTTGCAGATACTTTGTCCTAGTTTGTCACCTGTGCTTTGTCCTCAGTATGGCGTTCTCTGCCACGCAACCGTGCTTCGCCACTGTGAACCCTTTCCTTCACCCATCTTACTTTTGCGTCATCTTAAGAAAGCCTTTCCCATTCCCAGTTTTGGAGAAGCCTGGCCAAGGTTTCGTCCCATGACCCGTTTGGCTTCATTCCTTCCACTCGCATTTCTTTAATTTTTTTTTTTTTTACGTTTATCCATTTTTGAAAGACAGAGACAGAGCACAAGCAGGAGTGGGGCACAGAGAGAGAGGGACACAGCAGGCTCCAGGCTCCAAGCTATCAGCACCAGAGCCCGAGGTAGGGCTCGAACCCACGAACCTCGAGATCATGACCTGAGCCAAAGTCGGACGCTCAGCCGACTGAGCCACCCAGGCATCCCTATATCCTTCCACTCACATTTCTGACAGGAGTCCTCGTACGCGTGACATAAGGACAGACCCGATGCTACCTTTCTCTAAATGGCTATCTTCTTAAATCAACACTGTTGTTCAAAAAGCCCATCCTGGCTCGTGACTTGAGACGCACCTTCCCTTCCATCACATCCACGTTTCCACACACACTTGGTTTCCTACCTCAGTGCACAGGTCCATCCGGTGCTGAGCCTGCAGCACGCTACTCCACGCACTGTTCCACACACCGGGGCTTTACGATGCCCCGGGAGGTCGGGGAAGGGCTTTCGCCATCTCCTTTGTTCTTCTTTCCTGTGCGCTTTGCCATATGAACCGGACCGTCAGCTCGTCCAGCTCCAGGAAAGCAGCTTGTTGGGATTTATATCGGGATCCTCTTAGATTTAAAATTCATCTAGGAAAAATGGAGCTCTTTCGGATGTGGCCTTCCTTTCCAAGAACAAGAGCTGTCTTACTGGGTTGTGTCCACTTTTGTATCTTTCGTGAGTGTTTTAAAGTTTGGTCCGCTATGGATCTTGCATACATCTTAAGTTTATTCTTAAGTATTTTATCTTTATTGCCACTGTAAACGCGATTTGTCTCTTCCATTGTATCTTTGGGTTATCATGACGGTGATGAAGGTTACTGATTCCTGTCTGTCAGTTTTATATCCTGTTACCTTTTGAAATTCTTTCATCGGAGGAGCTACGTACATTTTATGATCTTAAGGAAGTTGTCTCTCATGTCCCACTTTACTGAACAGTCTGTCACGGAGAACTGAGATACTCGCGATCCTTCCTCATGGACATCTCTATCCCTTAGAGCTCAGTCTGGGTTCAGTGTTCAGTCTTCCTTCCCTCCCCCTCTCTCCCACGCTGCGGTGTCACCCTGGCGTGGCTTTCCGATCAAACATATGCCAGTGACTCCAAATCCCGTTTCTGGTCTCGACCTCGCCCCCTGGACTTGCTTACCCACCTGCCTAAACGGTTTCTCTACACAGCAGGTCAGTAAGTATCTCGACAGAACACGCTCACAGCCAGGCTTGGGATTCTTCCTTCCAAACCCGTTCCCTTCCTCATCGTGCTTAGCATCCACTGCCCCAACCCAGGTGCCACCGAGAAAAGCGTCCCCACTCCTCTCTGCCCGTCACCTACACATCTTGTTAACACACTTGCCACGTCCCCCGCCCCCGTCTAGCCCAGGGCTCCACAACCGGGCACCTGGGCACCCACTCTGCCCTCCTAATGCATTCACCACCTCACAAAGGCCAGAAAGATCACTATTTTTTAAAAAACTCATTCAGCAGTTGGCATTTAAAATTTACTACTTTGGGGGCGCCTGGGTGGCTCAGTCGGTTAGGCGGACGACTTCGGCTCAGGTCATGATCTCGCGGTCCGTGAGTTCGAGCCCGGCGTCGGGCTCTGTGCTGACAGCTCAGAGCCTGGAGCCTGTTTCAGATTCTGTGTCTCCCTCTCTCTGACCCTCCCCCGTTCATGATCTGTCTCTTTCTGTCTCAAAAATAAATAAACGTTAAAAAAAATTTTTTTTAATTTACTATTTTGTGAGACAGATAAAGTGCACGAGTGGGGGAGGGGAGGAGGGGGTAGAAAAAGAGGAAGAGAGAGAATCCCAAGCAGGCTCCACACTGTCAGCACAGAGCCCAACGCAGGGCTCAATCCCACCAACCACAAGATCAAGACTTGAGCCAAAATCAAGACTCAGATGCTTAACCGGCTGAGCCACCCAGGTACCTCCAGAATCACTTTAGAACGTGGATCAAATGATTATATTTTCCATTTTGAGGGTAAGATAGTCATAATTTTTAAAAGTAATCTCTATGTCCAACTTGGGGCTCAAACTCACCACTCTAAGATCAAGAGTCCCACACCCTACTGACTGAGCCGGCCAGATGCCCCCGATGTTTGTAATTTTAAAATTCCCCCAAGGTTTTCTCAGCAACCCACAGCCTCATAGATTCCTTTTACATTTGCCAGGCGGGAGCCTGATACCTGTCTCGTAACTAAGCCATGTAATAACGCAGCTATAGAAGTAACCATTTCAAAACCGGGGAGGGAGCACAGCGATTTTGCTGTGTGCTGTATTTCTATTACTGCAAAATCATTCTTTGACTAAGAGGTGGTTTTGCTACATAACGGCTCTGGTATTCTTTGCCCTGATGGAATTTATACTTTTTTTTTTTTAAGTTTATTTATTTGTGGGGCGGGGAGGCGAGAATCCCAAGCAGGTTCCATGCTGTCAGCACAGAGCCCGACACTGAGCTCTATCCTAAAAACTGTGAGATCATGACCTGAGTCAAAATCAACAGTCAGACACTCAACCCACTGAGCCACCCAGGTGCTGCTGGAGTTTATACTTTTAGAAGCTAACATTTAAACGTGCTTCACTACTCTTTGGACACCGTAGCACATCACACCGGCGAGGGGTGTTATTGGTGGGGGAGGCCGTGTGGGATGGCATGGAAATGGCGTATGCTTTCTGCTCAATTTGGTGGCGAACTTGAATCTGCTCTAAAAAATAAATTCATCAATTAAAAAAAGTCAAATCACAGGGGCGCCTGGGTGGCTCAGTCGGTTGGGCATCCGACTTCGGCTCAGGTCACGTTTTCACAGTCCGTGGTTCGAGCCCCGCGTCGGGCTCTATGCTGACAGTTCAGAGCCTGGGGCTTGCTTCTGATTCTGTGTCTCCCTCTCTCTGGCCCTCCCCACTCAGGCTCTGTCTCACTCTCTCTCTCTCTCAAAAATAAATAAACACTAAAGAAAAAAAATTTTTAAAAAGTCAAATCACAAATGACCCTTCCCCAAGCTTATAGTTCAAATAAATAACCATAAGGAGACCTGGCGATTCTGCGACATCACCAGCCATTTCGGCAGGAACGTGAACCACGCGGATCAAGCCCAACTCCCGCAAAACACTCCTGAGCGCGCCCCCCCCCCCCCACTAGCCTCTGGCCTCAGATGCAATAAAACTGCTTTCCTAATTGACACAATTTTTCCTAATTTAGCAAAAATTACGGGGATCCCATTTTCTCCACTTGTTCCTCCTACAAACTCCACCTTGACCCTTGGATGCATAGGTGGATTCCAGGACGGGATAGCTCATCCCGTCCACGTACGAAGCTTACCGCAGGCTCCCCGCACACACACACCACCACGGCGGGTTCCAGGCTCTGGAACAAGTTTGAGGACCCCTGCTTTGGCCAAACCGTGCAAGGCTCACTGCCCTCTGTTAGATGGGGGTGTATGACAGCGGGGGTGGGTGGGAGGGGACGTGGCCCCAGAGACCAGAGTCGGCCTGCCGCCAGGGCTCTGTGGTGGGCAGCGCGGGGACCAGCCTGCGGTGGGAGAGGGACGTCACGAACGCCCAGCCAGAGGACACCCACGATTTCACGTCTCGGCACCGTGTCTGTGCCAACACCTGGGGGCTCAACGGAGAGAACCTGACTTTGTCCCTGGCACCCCAGGAGCTTTCTACCTGGCACTACGGAAACAGCAGCCCTTCTGACTGCTCTCGTTCTCCAGGGAACGTTCCCTGAAAGCAGGAAGGGAGACATGTCTCACCGCACCAGGACGGAGGCAAAGCAAAGCCATCCACACACGTCACTTTACTCTGGTTCGGAATATCTCCAGAATGTAAAATTAACCCACTGCTCTGCCTGTCGGCATAGGGTTTTGTTTTCGTTTTTTACAAACCACTTTAAAAGGCGGTTTTTGTAGCATTTATTGCAAGAAAGTCTTAGCTAGGGATGCATTCTGAGAACAGGGGTGGAGGTAATAATGCTACAAACGTGGGTGTGGGCAGAGCTCCCCCTAACGTCCTAATGAGAGGGAGGAAGGAGGACCCGCTCGGGCAAAGCAATTAAAAGCAAACTGCAAGCCGCCTCTTCACACATTGAGTGAACAGCACAGCCGGATACTCTCCTCCTCCCTGCACCTTCTACGTGACCCTCCGTGATCACGAGTCTTTATATCATCTCAGGAAAACACAGCAAGTCAACACCCACCGGGGTCTCTCCAACATTTCCAGGTAAGGAAAGTGAGCCCCGTCCTACCCGACAGACGAACACAGAGCACAAAACTCAGTGTTACGTTTTTCTCAAAACTGCACGCAAACTTTGAACGCTAAAAAAATTTACTACGCTAATATTAACCTCGGTGTTTTCCACGAAAACCCGTACACTTGTGGCTTCTCCAATCCTTGGCACACAGTCACATTCGAATTCTTCCCCCGTCGTGAGGGCACCCGCACGAATGAACTCCCTTAGCTTAAATTCTTCACATGGACGGTTCTCAGAAGATGAGCAACCTTGCTAATTCAAGACGTCCTTTTAGAGTAAAGGGACACCGTGTCTTCATCGGGTTAGGAAAAAACTAAACCAAAGGCAGGTACTGAGGGCATGGAAAACTCATGACGCTGGGATGACATTTTAGATAACTTAGCACCTTCTACCAAAAGGACCTCCTCTTTGGCGCAGCGACACTAACACCAGGAAACCCCTCGCAGGCCGCCCAGAGCTGGCAGGTACCGGCCAGACCGTGCAGCTGCTGGAGAACGCGTTCTGGGCTCCCAGGAGGAGGCAGGTGGTGCAGAGGCAGGTTGGGACCTTGGTATCTGGGGACAACACAGCTGCCTGATGCAAGGGACACTGAGCAGGGAGTCAGCGCCCAGGAGCGTGACAAGGAGCCGGGACGCCTCTGCCCTCCCAACCTTTCACACCCTTGGAGCTATCTGAGTATCCACTAACAGGACGGGAGAGAAGATCCCAGCCATCCCAACCCTGCCCCCACCCTGGTTCCAGCTCCCGCCCTAGCAGTGGTCCAGGTGATGATCTGCCTTCTGACATAGCCTCAGGTCAAAAACAGACCTAGGCTCATCACAGGCCTAGGTCATTCCCTCCTCCATCTAATGAGGAAGGCATTTTATCATCTCACACCATCACAAGAATGGGGAGTGCAGGACAGTAAGAATTTTGAGAGAGAGGGGTGCCTGGGTGGCTCAGTCGGTTAAGCATCCGCTTTCGGCTCAGGTCATGATCTCACGGTTCGTGGGTTCGAGCCCCACATCAGGCTCTGTGCTGACAGCCCAGAGCCTGGAGCCTGCTTCGGATTCTGTGTCTCCCTCTCTCTCTGCCCCTCCCCTGCTCACGCTGTCTCTCAAAAATGATTTAAAAAAAAAAAAAGAATTTTCAGAGAGAGAACACTCCTAACTTTTGTTACAGACACACTGCACGACGAAGCGGGCGCGGCAGGCATGAGGTCTCGTTCCTGTGTAATCGCGACTGCTTTCATTGCTGTCGGTCGCCTCTCGCTGAGCCTAACTCATGGCTCAAGCTCTACCGCAGGTACGTGTGTACAAGAGAGAACAGTCAACGCACACGGTCCGGCACAGACCGCGGTCTCGGGCACCCACAGGGGCAAACCCTGTGCTGAGGGGGGCCACCGTCCCGTCCCAAGTCAAACCCAAAGACGGACGCACCAGCGGACTCCTAGGCTGACCGTCCTTCCGGCTTAAATGTGGGTGTTTATCCTTCAGTTCGGATAAGAACAGCACCGTCTAACAGGAACGTAAGGCAAGCCACCTACCTGTTTCTAAAGTTTCTAGTAGCCACAGTTAAAAGAAAAACAGATAAAATTAACTTTATCGCTTTATCTAATCCATCATATCCAAAATATTTCAACACGTGAATAATTTTTTAACAATGATGTATTTTATGGTTTGTCTTCAAAGCTCAAGTGTGTTTCAGATTCTCAATTTGGACATTAAGTTTTCATGAGAAAGGCCTGACCTGTATTTAAAATCCAGAACTAGGGGCGCCTGGGTGGCGCAGTCGGTTAAGCGTCCGACTTCAGCCAGGTCACGACCTCGCGGTCCGTGAGTTCGAGCCCCGCGTCGGGCTCTGGGCTGATGGCTCGGAGCCTGGAGCCTGTTTCCGATTCTGTGTCTCCCTCTCTCTCTGCCCCTCCCCCGTTCATGCTCTGTCTCTCTCTGTCCCAAAAATAAATAAATGTTGAAAAAAAAAAATTTAAAATCCAGAACTAAAAAAAATAAATGAAAAATAAAATCCAGAACTGAAAAACCAGATTCACATACCAAAGTTCCTAACGTACTGAAGGATTTTTCTAAAAAGTAAATCAAGTTAACAGCCTTTAAGTTAGATAAAACTAAGAATCCAACCTCCAGCTGGGCTTGCTGCATTTCACGTGCTCCAGGCCATCTGTGGCCAGCGACTGCATATCGGACGGCAGGGGTACAGGACAAGTGATTGATCCAAGCGGGGTCCTCAGACCCACAGCATCACCATCAGCTGGGAACGTGCTGGAAGTGCAAATCTCAAGGCCCACTCAGACCCCCAGAACCAGAAACTCCAGGGGTGGGGCCTGGCACTGTTCGAACAAGCCCTCTAGGCGACTCTGAGCACGCCCAAGTGAGAACCACTGGTCCAGAACAAACGCCACCAAGACAACTCGCAGAAGTTTTGATCACCTGTTTGCAGAATGGAAACTGAACGGGAGCCCTTCCCCCCATCGTGAGTCGAAGCTGTGAATAATTGCTTGGGTTTTGTTAATCCAGGAAAAAGGGGTGCGCAGGCGGACGACCAGTGGGTTAAGATCAGGACCCAGCTACAGGGACGTTTTGCTTCACTGGTTCCCAGCGCCCAGGGTCACCGGGCATAGGGCTCTCTCCTGGAATGAGGCCATCAGTATGAGCCCAGCATTTATAGTCCGTATGGCCACAAGGCTGCTCTCTCAGAGTGGGGGCCGCCTTTGAACACGGGCCCTTAGCCAAGTAGGCCCAAGGCCTCCCCCTTCTTCTAGGCTCCAGGGGCGGTCACCATGGAAGCCACTGATAAAGACAGAGTGCCATCCCAGCTGTGCGGGTATGTAAGGGACAGAGGCCTCCACAGTGCCAGGTTCTTGCGGGACTCAGGCCGGGTAATACTCAGACCCTTTGCTCTCCACGTCACTTCATTTGGGGGCAGGAGGGAGGAAGCAGGGGCTGACGCAGTTTAGCCAAGCTCAGAATATCGATACCCTTCTGTTTGTTTTGCCAAAATTTGCACATTTTACTGGAAAAGTTTTAATGACATTCCAGACTGTTTGCCACGAGAAGCGTAAAGGCACTACAGCACAAACACGGTCTGTAAAGTTAAAATACGCAACACAAGCTCATGTCTCCATGTGGACGGAGTCACATCATCTCTTTACTTTCCATCTGAAAGAGAACAAAACAACAGCTTATTTTTTTAGGTCCATCTTGACTAACCTGGAGCAGCTGATCATATAAAAGATCTGTATTTCAGAAACAGCTATAAAATGCCAACCATGTGATCCACTCTGTGCTGGAATAAATTGCACTGATAATCCGGAGCTCAAGAAAGCTCCAATCCAGACTCTCGATCACCCTGCCTAGTCTAAGCCGTGTGCCAGGAGTACATAACTCGGAGTACAGAATTTGAACCGCTCAGTTAGTACCTGTACTGCACCGACTTTTCCGTGCTCACCCGACAAGAACCGCCACACCCAGGACAAGGCAAGTGAATCTGTGCACGCCGTTCGGACCAGTACCTGAGTCGCTGAGCTAGCCAACTGGAAGACGACGTACTCAGGGCTCCCGACGGCTTGGATGGCTCGGAATCAGAGGCTCTGGCAGCTGCACACCTACACAGAAAGGTTGGACCAGCAGTCACGACCCCTCCGTCGGCTTACCCGGAGAGCCACATGCTTGGTTAGGGAGCCAGGGCACTCACCCGTCAACCCGGCTCAGGCACAGACAATGCGAGAAATAAGCAGAAACTAAAAGACGGTTACCCTTCCGCTTTCCTTCAACAGCAGGTTTAGGGAGATGTTTCTACTGACTTGAGGAAGGTTCTCTTGGTTACACTACTAGCGAGTGGGTTGAATCGTGTCCCCACAGAAAGATAGGCCGACGCGTCTTAAACGGGACCTCAGAACGTGATATTTGGAAGTAAGGTCATCGGAGAAGTAATCAGCGGAGATGCGCTCAGAGTGGAAAAGGGTGGGATCCTAATCCAACATGACTGTGTCCTCATCAAAAGAAGACGCCCCGGGGTGCCTGGGTGGCTCGGTCTGTTGAGCGTCCGACTTCGGCTCAGGTCATGATCTCGCGGTCCGTGAGTTCAAGCCCCGCGTCGGGCTGTGTGATGACTGCTCAGATCCTGGAGCCTGCTTCAGATTCTGTGTCTCCCCCTCTCTCTGCCCCTCCCGCGCTCACGCTCTGTCTCTCTCTCTCTGTCAAAAATAAACAAATATTAAAAAAAAATTTTAGAAAAAAAAAAAAAAAAGATGATGCCTGGACAGCGACACATAAGGAAAACCCGTGTGACAGACAGAGAGGTTGGGGAGAGGCAGCCTGCAAACCACCCACAGTGGGGGAAGCGGCCCGGAGTGGTATCTCCCCAGAACCTCGGGGAGGAACCCGCCACACCCCCATCTTGGACTCCAGCCTCCAGAGCAGGGAGACGATGAACTTCTGTGGCGTAAGCAGCCCAGGCCGTGGTACTTTGCTCTGGCGGCCACAAGAAAACAACACAACTAGAATCCAACTTTAATTTAGATTATATTCATCCAAGTCTCTACAACAAATATTTCACGTCAACAACTTAGTTCAGTGCAACGCTCAAAGGTATCCCCACCGTGAGGGTTCCGGGTCCATGTACGCAGGCCAGCACGTCCCAGCTCAGCCGCTCTGCTCACCCGGCTACACTGACGGCAAGGTTCCCGCGTGGGCAGCTGTGATCCAGAGGGTGTCTACGCTGAATACGGAAACTGCTGCGGCCCTGGTCACAAATGACCTGCAGCATCTCCTTCCTGCACCCCTCTTTTGAGCGCCAGCATATAAAAATCTGAGAAAGCAAGGGCTGCTTTAACGTTTCTTCTTTTTTATTGTTTTAAGTAATCTTTCCACCCAACATGGGCTTGAACTCATAACCCTGCTGTCAAGAGTCACATGTCCCACCGACGGAACCAACTGGGCATTTCAATTGCTTCCATAAGCAATTATTTAACAAACACCCAATAAGACTGCCAGCATTTAAACTAGAATCAGTTCTTAGCTACAAGAAATAAAAACGCCAAGACTTTACACAAACATCTTACTGTCGGGCAAACGCAGATACTAACTAAAAGGTTTTAGCAAGTAATAGAAAGCAGTGCGTTAAGGTGGTCTTCACACGAGGCACCTGGACGTGTCCTCAGCAAAAACCCTTCAGACCTAGCAGAGTTCGGAGTGGGGACTGGGGACGGAGGGAAGGAGGCCAAGCCCATGGCATGGCGCACAGTCCCACCGAGGGGAGCTGACTCGGGAGGCTCTGGGGACATTCCAGGGAGCTGAAGATCTATAGCCCCTATTCCCATCAGTTACTGAAGGGTTTTGTTGTTTTCTTTTAACGGGAGGGAGTGGTATACACTCCCAGGCACTGCTGGCGCTGTGAGCTAAGGGTGGCAGCCAAGAGATGCTCACTTAGTGGCCTAAGGACAGCCTTCCGGCAAGGACGGGCAGCTGTGGACGGCCTCAAGTCACCTGAGCATGCGCACCCAGTGCAGGGAGCAGAGGGCCTGCTTCAGGGGAGCAAAGGAGGGCATGCCCGCCCTGGGGTGGGCTTGGGTCATGAATCTGCGGTGAGCCAAGAAAGAGGAGGGTCTTGTCAGTGCGGGGGGAAAGCAGAGCGAGGGGAGCTGTGGTCTTGTATAGACGCAGGGAGGTTTTAGTAGAGCTCCCAGAGGGCCTGAAGGGAAAAGCACACCACCATATGGCCAGAGCAGCGGGAACAAATCGGGGTTGTGGGGAGACTGGGGTCGGCTGGTCAAGAAAGGGTTTTGTGTGCTGGGCTGCTCTCTCGTGCTGGAGGCCGAGAGCAGCAAGTAAGGGGTTAATAGGCTTTCTGCTTACTTCCTGCAACCACTGCCTACGGAGCATAAGCAGGGCGTCTCCGAAACACAACCCGAAACACAACCCGAGTAACCTGGGAGGGCCTTCGGGAAGGGCGAGCTGCGGAGCTGGCCCAGACCAGCCCCCGGAAGGCCCGAGAGGCTCTGAGAAATTGCGGTCCAAGAGGAAAGGGCACGTAGACACGTGCCTTCTGCTGAAGTCTCCTTGAAACGACAGGAAACAGATTTTCTTGGAAAGGGATAAATCCACAAGATCGAGAGAAAAAAGAGTTAACGAGATTTTAGAGAAAAAAGCACCCGACAACAATGAGCTTGGCAAAGTGAGAAAGCCAAATTGTGAGCTGGTGGGGAAAGTCAAGAAGCACCCCTCTTCATGAAACAAAACCCTCAAAGGCTCAGACATCAGCAGTGCCGGCAGGTGAGGGTGACGCGGGACCACAATGGGAGAAGGCGAGAATCAGACCTCCACCCAACGCTGGCACAAGACGGATGCTCCGCAGAGGGTCTCACAGAGGCTCTGGCCTGGGGAGCAACGGGCAGGAGGACCCCCACAAACATGGGAGGGGCACGCAGAAGGCAGCAAGGAGCTTGTGCTCCACGAAGGGGAGAGGCGAGTGCTCTGTCCACCTGGCTCCATGATTCTGGAAGCCACAGTGTGCTCTCCCCAGGCAGGGAACAGAACAGAACCCCACCTTCTCCAGGGAACCTGATCAGCCTAAGAGAAAGACCCCGAAGTCCTAGGGCTCCAGGGTTTCCCGAGAAAGTGGGCCGGTCACATGCCCCAGAGCAAAGGCCAGAGTTCACACTGCACCAACTGTGCGAGTGGGCAGCCAGCAGATCGGGCACGGAGGAGGACATTTACTGTGACGCACAGAAAATACCCTGGACACAGATTTCACGGGGAAAGAAAACTTCAGGGCGAAAAAAGGGAGACCGATCCAGAAAGTGCAGCACCTAAGGAACAGAAGGCTAGAGAATATCAAAGAATCCAAACTCCAGTCGGAAGCGCTGGGGTTTCCGGTTTGGAAGGGCCCACTGCCTGCCTGGTGTGACAGATGAAGAGGGATCTACACCAGGAACACTCGATGGGAAGCTTCCAAACTCTGGGACGAGGGGGAGATCCTCCAACTGCCAGAAGCAAAACTGGCCCCACAAAGGACCGCAGAACAACTACACAGAATTGTCTGCAGCAACAGCGTAAGTGAGGAAATGAACAGGGTAAGTACCCAATGAAGAATTCAGAGCCTGGCTGCTACCTCATGCCGCTAAGCCAGAGGAAACCAAGAATGAAGATCCGGCGAGGTACACGGCCTCCATTTATGTATCTTCCACAGTCCTTCCGGGGAGCAGCGGGGGCATGGGCCTCCCCACACATCAGGGAAAAACTAAGGAAAAAAACACGAGACACAGAAAGTAGGGAAACTTGGATCTAGCCTTAAGAGAAGTACAGACAGAATCGCTCAGCTGTGTCCTCAGAGAGACGAGCCCCGGGAAGGCCTGTGCAGGGACCTCACTCGTCTCCAGGGCGGGGCGGGGGCGGGCAGCCAGACGGGTGGCAGCGTAGCAATGGGGCCGGTAGCCCATGCTCAGCCTACACCGTGCCGAACCAGCTAACGATGCCCACGACTACAAGGGAATAAGACAAACCCGAGACACAACAGCGCACACACCTGGAGAAAAGGACGGACCCCAAGCGACCAAGACTGGTGAGGAGAATGGGGCCTGCAATTTTCACTGGCATGATTTACTCCAAGTGAACAAACGTACAACTCTCATGAAAAACGCTGCAAGGTCAAATCGTATATATCCTTTTATGTTTCACTAGGAGCAGCTAATAAAAACGCACCTTAACCAAACGGTTCTAGAAACCACGTTAGCTCTTCACTTTGGGAGACAAAGTATGAAATTCCTATAGAAGCAGCAGATCCTAGCAGAGACTCTCATATTTAGAAAATACGTTCCCGTATCTGTAAAAGCCCATGCCGTCCACTACTCGGGGAAGCACTGACGTCACTAAGGTTTCATCTGTAAGCAGACGATTAGGATTACGGATCATAGTTAGATAATGGACCTTTCCCCCCTACGGAAAAAAATCCCCATTCACAGAGTGGACAGAATTTGTCCTCACCTTCTCTTTCTTCCGAGGATGACAGCTACACTCTCAATCAATGTGCTCACCAACCACCACATCTGGGATCTCTCCCTTTTTTACCGGTACTGGTTTGTTACAAAGTGGGCACACTGGGACCCGAACGTCCCAAAAATAATGATATAAAATCATATTCCAGATTCAGACAAAACTCACAAAAGGAAAAGGTATAGTGCATTGCAAATCAAATAGAGGACAAGCACGGATGTTCCGACTGTTCATTAGAAGACGGCGTTGTTACCCCTGAGGATGAATAGTAAGGCTTCCGTACAGATTCAGGACAGGAAGTGGAATCCAGTAGAATTTAAACCTAACAGACTGTTAACCAGCTGTGGACACGACCCTGAGACGGTGAAAGGCAGCCAAAGAAAAGCTGGTGAAACGGATCTGGTCTCAGGGCAGCAGGGCCGTTCATCCAGCACTGACCTGGCAGGTGGGCAGCCAGCCCAGACACCTCTGGAACAGAGAGAACGGAAGAGAACACTACCGTGAACACCCTCCGGCTCCCTTCAACTGCCAACAGCCCGCCTGATCCTTTTGTGGCTTTCACCCGCAGGGAGATGCACGCGGCTGACTGGAGAGCACACAGCTAGGCTGAGCTCTCAGGTTCATTAACAGCCACCCAAGCAGACGGCGGGGGAGGGGCTCTATAGGGAAGAACCAAGCGCCCAGCAGATGCGCGCCCAGCAGTTAAAAAACTCAGAGCCAGGGCAGGAGCTAAGGAAACTAAGCTCAGCAAGAAAACGGACGGACGTGACAACTGACATCCAAACGTGTCATCACAGAGTGAGGAGGCCTGCCGCCTGGGTCAAGCCGCAGGGTCGCCAGGAACACTCCCTCAGTTGACAACTCTGTGCCAAATAAGGCATTACTACTGATGTCTAGCCAGACTCTCCCTATCTAGGGACGTGGGGAGGTCAAGCCAACAAATCAACTGCATAGTTTGGCCTAGTCATCGGGGCCTGGTAAATAGGAGTCACCCTCCCCCGCCCCCCCAATGACCTAGAAAACGCTGGAAGGTCAGACCCCAGCCAACACTAATGAAAGCATGTAATAATGCTAATAAGTCATTCACCTTTCTAACTGCCACCTCAAGGAAGCAACACTTCGAGCTATAGAGTTCACTAAAATAACCTCTGAATCGGGCACCTGAGCGGCTCAAGCAGGGGCACCTGATGGGTTCGAGTTCCGCACCGGGCTCTGCGCTGACAGCGTAGAGCATGCTTGGGATTCTCTCTCTCTCTCTTTCTCTCTCTCTCTCTCTCTCTGCCCTTCCCCTGCTCATGCTCTCTCAAAATAAATAAACTTAAAAAAACAAAACAAAACCTCAGAACCACCAGAAACAAAACGAATACAGGTCAAGAGCCACCTGCAAAGCCAATAACAACGTGTCACTCCTTCGGACTCATGCACGTGGGTCTTCTTAGAGTCCTCGTCTTCCTGTTTCTACAATGTACTATTTGCCACTAAACAGCGGCCGTGAAGTCACCCAAATAAGCTAGCATTTTCAATGGCTTCCAGATTAGGTTCTTTGTCAGATATTAACCATTTCTGGTGCTTCACAAAGACACCACTATGTTCTTCCTTAGCACGATGAATCAAAGGAACTGAATATTTTCACACACGAAATAAACTTTCAAGGTTTGGATACAACAATTTGACTTCAAGAGCCCCTGAAAATAAAATCTGTTGCTTTAGAGCTGTGCCATCCAGACATTCTTGTGATGGTGGAAACATGCCGTATCCGCACCACCCATGGCCACACGTGGTGGCCGAACACCTGGAATATGGCTAGTCTGATGGCGAAACCAGATTTTAAGTCTTACTTCATCCGAATGAGATTATTAGTTCTATGTGGCAAATGGCTACTATTCGGACAGCATAGCTTTAGACAACAAAAGCTAGAATCTTTGAAATAAAATACGATCGATTACCTTCTCGAATGCAAATGGACATTTATGTGCAGCACAAGTAAAATGGTCTTTATGGAAATCTTGTTTACACGCATCGCATTGTAACGGAAGAAAATCTAAAAACAAACAAAAAACAAACACCAAAAAAACAACGAAGTGTTCTAAAGATTAGGATGAAAACATTATAGATCACGTTAAACAGGTATTTACGTACGGTCAGTTCTTTATGCCTATCAAACACATCTTTGAAGTACCACAGGTGAGAAAAAAAATTGGGGACCATGACTTTCACAATGACAGCGGTTCTGAAAAACCTAACCTGTGAAGCTGTCTTTTCAAAAGAACCCCATCCCGTGTTGTCCCACAAATATTTAAGCAGCACACCTGTATCCACCTGGCCTTGGCCCTGGTTCCTGGCCTTCAGAAGAGGCTACGTAGCAACGGTGACCAGAACCTGGACCTCAGGCCGGCCTCCCAACACTGAAGAGCTAATGAGAAAAACGGCCAGGGGCGCCTGGGTGGCTCAGTCGGTTGAGTGTGGCCAGATTTTCAGTCACCAGCGTTCCTAACTTCCAGCTGATGAAAATGAACAGACTTGCTCTGTAGGAAGCCGTCGGTGTGCAAGTGACCCCCGGCCCCTGCAGGGGACTAAAGCGTCACAAATTCTTGCCGAGACACGAGGCGTTTCGGTACAAGCACTGGCTCATTCAGAATCACCCCTGTCGTGAGAGCGATGGCTTCTTGGTCCTTCAAATCCCTACTCGAGAAAGCTCCCCCCGAATTCAGGTGTGCATTAAACCACTCGGACTCGCAGCGACAGGCGTTTCCCATATTCAATTCCCACAACTGCCCGGAACGAGTTGGGGCACAGTTTCATCCGCTGAGTATACTTGTTGACGTAAGCCAAGTGTCGCCGGGTGCTAAGTCCCATTAGCTCGCGCCGCTACCCGGAGACACTCAGCTCTGCCCCTGCTGAGCCCCTCAACTCCCTCCCGCGGAGAGCTGACTCAGGACCGGCTCCCCGACGACAGCAACCCGGGGGTGATGAGGGAGGAGGACAAGCCGTTCACCCCCGGTGGAAAACGGGCCGACAAGCGAAGCTACCGCCCCGGAGGGGAAACTTCGGTCCGCACCGCGCCTCCCGAGGCCCCTTGCACGGCCCGGCCGCCGCAGAAGCCGGGTCCCCCACGGGCTTTTCCGCACCTCCCCGTCGGCCCCCTCCCTGCCGGGGCGGGGCCGCCGCGCGGTGCCTGGCCCGCGCGGGCCCGTCCCCTCTCCCACGCCCCCGGGGCGGGAACGCTGCAGCCCCTGCCCCGGCGCGGGCCCACTCCCGGCAGCGCGGCGGCACGGGAAACCCTTCCCCGGGGGATGCCCCCGGCCCGGCGCCGCACCTGGCTCTCGATCGGGACCCGGGCGGCCGCGGAGGCGACCGGAAGGCGGCGCAGACGGGAAGCCGGCTCCCCCCTTCCGACAGTCAGCCGCGGGGGACGAGACCAAAGGGGAGGCTGAGGAAAAGGGGCTCCGGGGCGCGGCAGGGAGCGGCCGGCCCGCGGGAGAGCGAGGCGTCTCGCGGCGCCAGCGCCCCCGCCGTTCATCCGCCGCCGCGGCTTCGGGGAGCGCCCGGCGCGCCCGGCGCGCCCGGATGACGTCAGCGGCCGGCCCCTCCCGCCCCCGTCGGCCCGCCCACTCCTCGCTCCTCCTCCCCCTTCTGGAACAGTCCTGCCGCTTCCCCCGCCCGCTCGGTCGCCGAGAGCCGGGTGCGCGCAGGCGCAGCGGGCCGGCCGCGCGGCGCGGCGCGGGAAAGCTGTGTCGGGGCGGCCGAGGCCGCGGCGCCGGGGCCGAGTGGAGGCCGGCGTCGCGCGGGGCCGCGCACGGAGGGCCCGAGTCCGCGCCGCAGAGGGGCCGCCGCGAGGTACGGAGCCGGCTCGGCCGGGGCGGGGGCTTCCCCAGCGGGAGAGAAGGGCCCGGCCCCGGGGAGACGACGCCCGGCGCGGCCTCGGGGGGGCTCCGCCGGTGCCGCCGCGTCCGCGCGCTTGTGGCCTGTCCTGCCCCCTCGCCGCGTCCGCGTGCTTGTCCCCTGGCCCGGTCCCCTCACCGCGCCCCCGCACTTGTCTCCTCACTTGTCCCCTCAACGTGTCGCCTTTTCCTCACCCCTTTCCTCTCACTGTATCACTTTGTTCCGCTGCCACATCCCCTGACTGGTCCCCTTACCGGATCCCCTTTCCACGTCCCGGTACTTGTCCCCTTCTTGCATCCCCGGGTCCCCGGCCGTGTCACCTCCCTGGGCCTCTCACCATGTCATCTTACTTGTCCCGCCTCGCCATGGCCCCGTACTCCGTCGCCTCCCTTGCTCAGCTCCCGCCCCCGCCCCCCGCCCCCCGCAAACGAGCCGCGGTTGGTGTTCTCTCTGGGAGCGCGTGGTTCTGTGAGGTCCCAGCAGACTGGCTCCATGGGTGCTGTCGGGCCGCGGGGTTCACCGCCCCCGGGGCCTGTGGTCACAGCCGGCCGTCGGTCCCTAACCTTGTTTTACGTGTGTTTCTGTTCGAAGACAACTTGCGTTGACGTGTCGTTGGTTCGTTCGCGTTGAGGTCACGGCCCGCCGCGCCCGTGACTCGTGCCCGAGCCCGGGCCCGTTCGCCGCTGATCTCCGTGCGGTGCGTCGCGGCCTCCTGTGCTTAGGAAACCGGACGGCGCGCGGGCTCCCGCCTGGGGCCGCTTTAGACGGCAAGAGTCCCGCCAGAGAGCGCAAAAATGGGACGACCGTGACCCTGGATAGGCTGCGGAATGGACACTTAACTGTATCAGAGGTGAAACACGAAAGAAGGCGGGTGTCGTCCTGTGTGACCCTGGCAGGGAAGTGCGTTCCTCGGGCAGCTCGAGTTGTTCGCCATCTGCACACGTTTGCGAACAGCTGCCCCAGTCCCGCAAGCGTTGCTGCTGGAGTTGCAAATAAACGTCTCACGTGGGCACCTTCGCACGCGTGGGATCCACACATGAGAGCCTCGGGTGTGTGTGTATGTGTACGTGCACATACCCATTTTTTTGGTCTTTTTCTGAGCCGTTTGCGAGTATGCCGAGTATGACCGGGGTGCCCCGTCACCCCCCACAATTTGTGTGCGTGTGCCCGAAAGCAGACGTTCCTACATCACCATTCCGTGGCCGTCCACGTGAGATCAGTATCAAGAGGGCATTAAGGTCCAACCCACAGCCTCCCTTTGGATTTTGCCAACTGCGTCCACGTCTCTTTTTCTTTCCTGCTCCAGGGTCCCATCCACGATCACATGTGCAGCCTCCTCCCTGCTGGGACGGGCCCTCCGTCCTTTCTGTCCCTGACAGTTTTTAGTAAAGGCCACAGGTTTTTCTTACATGTGAGATGACTGCGACGACTCGGGGTCCATGGATGTTTCCTCGGGACCAGATTCAGGTCATGTTTTTCAGTAGCAATGCTGCAGGAATGGTGCCGTGCTGCGACCCACCCTACCGTGGGTGATCCTCACCTCGATTACCTAGTCATGTGGCTGGCTGCTAGGTTTCTCCTTTTTGTCACTGGTAAATTGGTTAGTATCTGGTAGGGAGTTACTCTGAGATGCCACCATTATTCTTCATCAGCCTTTGCCCGGCAACCTTTAGCTGCGTCAGTGACTTCTGCGTCAATCACTGTGATCATTGCCAGGTACTGCTTTTTACTTTTTTTAAAGTAAGCTCTACGCTCTATGTGGGCCTTGAACTCACGACCCCGAGATCAGGAGTCACGTGCTCAACCGACTGAGCCAGCCAGGTGCCGTCCAGATAGTGCTTTTTAAAATTTCCATCATTCCTTTTACGTTTGTTATTTGGCATTCTACAAGGGAGATATTTCCCTTTCGTTTGTTTTTTTAATCCATTTATTTGTATCAGTGTATACTTGTGGATTTCTCTTTTATTCAGTGCGTCATGTTCTGTTGCTGTCGTTTTTTTAAGTTTACTTATTTTTGGGAGAGAGCACGCATGGGAGGGGCGGAGAAAGGGAGAGAGAGAATACCAACGTGATGTCAGCACAGATCCCGACCTGGGGCTCGAACTCACAAACCGTGAGATGACCTGAACCCAAACCAAGAGTCACTTAACTGACTGAGCCACCCAGGTGCCCCTGTTGCTGTTATTTACTTTGATGGCCAGAGAGCCCCGTGCATCTGGCTCTTGAGTGCTTTTGACGTGTCCCTTCCTTGCTCCCTTCCTTGACTTTTGGTACAAGATGCCCCAGGCTCATTTTTTTACTCTTCCTGCTGCAGCGCTGGAATCCACCATTTCTCCAAGGAGCATTGCTCCTTTTTAGCGGAGGATGGTATTTAGAAATCAAGATTTGAGTGTGTGGTGTGCCTATTGCTACAAGGGTGTCGTTGCTTCTAGGCCTTCTCAGCAGACACGGGCCAGGAAACGCATGCATGTTTGCTCACATATACCTACACGTCATAACCATCTGTACTCGTGTGTGTATTTTTTAGGAAAACATCCGTATTCTTACCTTCAGTTCCAATCCAACACCTCAAGATTTTTCGAATTTTCTTTTTGTGTTTGTAAATAATTCCTCCACCAATAAAAAACCTGGGTTTCGTTATTCTATTTTCTTTTTTTTTACTTTTTTTAATGTTTATTTTTTCAGAGAGAGACAGAGTGGGAGTGGGGCAGGGGCAGAGAGAGAGGGAGACACAGAATCCCAAGCAGGCTCCAGGCTCTCAGCTGTCAGCACAGAGCCCGACGCGGGGCTCGAACTCAAGAACCGTGAGATCATGACCTGTGCCAAAGCCAGATGCTCAACTGACTGAGCCACCCAGGTGCCCCACATTATTCTATTTTCTTATTTTTTGGTCTGTTTATTTGCTTGATGTAACAGACCACTCTGGCTGTCACCTCACCTACTTTGCACAGACTCCTTCAGCACCTTAAGCAATCGTAGGCACGTCTTCCACGAACTCCTCTCGCTCCTCCCTTCTTCCAGTTGGTCAAAATCCAGTGCCAATCAAAACCTTCAGTTTTCTTCCACAAGTTTTCTATAAGAGAGGACAATTTATTAAGGAAGCATAAATACAAGCTTTTAAAATTGTTGTTATTCATGGGTCAAAAATATATACACATTATTAACCAGGAAAGTGGGTTAGATATTGCCCTTTCCCATATATTTTATCTCACATGTTGAAATGAAAAGTCTTTTTTTTTTTTTAAGTTTATTTTGAGAGAGAGAGAGTGCATGCGAGAATGGAGGAGGGGCAGAGAATCCCAAGCAGGCTCTAGCACTGTGAGTGCAGAGCCCAATGTGGAGCACGAACTCACAAACCCTAGGATCGTGACCTGAGCCAAAATTGAGTCAGATGCTTAACTGACTGAGCCACTCGGGTGCCCCAAAATGTCTTTAGATCCGTGAATTCCAAGATTATCTGAGTCTTGCTAGAACCAATTGTAACGCACTAAAACGTAAAGTTTTATGTTATATTTACGTTGACTACTGAGTTTTAGAGCAGAAATCAAATTCTTGCGTGGAATCAAACATGCCATGCTACAGATTCATAATTTTGCACTTGGTAGGATATTTCTTATCGCTGCTCTTGCAAATTACTGTGAGTTAAGTGGCCTAAAACAACACAAATTTTATGGTTCTGGAGGTCAGAAGTCAAAAATGCGTCTCACAGGCCTAAAATTAAGGTGTCAGAAGGGCACTGTTCCTCCTGGGGGCTGTAGGACGGACCTTCCAGGCCTTTTCCAGCTTCTGAAGGTTGCCCACATTCCTTGGCCAATCACATCACCTCAGCCTCTACCTCCATTGCCACATCTCCTCGTCTGACTCTCATTCTCCCTCTTTCACGTAGAAGGATTGCATTGAGCCTGCCCGTGCCGTTCAGGATCCTTAGCATGAGCACATCCACAAAGTCCCTTTTGTCATGTGAGATAACAGATTCGTGGTTCCAGGGAATGGGACATGGACATGGGAGTGGAAGGAACATTATTCTGCTACCACAGGTAGTGACCACACTGCCATTAGGAAAAACAAGATTCTTGACAAATCATGGGAATCTACTCCCGAGGCCAAGAGCACACTGTATATGTTGTATGCCAGCTAACTTGACAAAAATTATATTTAAAAAAAAAAAGGAAAGACAAGATTCTTCAAAATAAAAGTAAGATGTTAAAATTTCTCAGTGTTATATTTTTATCTCCTTTTTTGAAATGTAAAAAAGCATGTAATGAAAAATATTGAAAAATTATGAATAAATGTTTTCGACACAACTAGATTCATAAATGAGTTTCTTACCAAAGAAGAGAAATGTAATTGGTTGGACACCACTGTCTCCCATTCCCAGATACAGATACACACAAGCATACGTGTGTGCACATACACGTATGGGCGTTTGCGTGCTCTCAGAAAGAATTCACCCACAGCACGAGCTGGCACGTGGGGAGTGTCAGGGAAAGATGTGAAGGTAGACGACCCAGGAGCGCACTAGATGTACCTCTGCTGTTCTTTTTGGTCCTGATCTGGCTCAGACCACACCAAATTGCTGTGGGAACAAAAGATTATCAGGTCAGATTTTTTTGACGTGCAGCTTTGCCATTGACTGACGTCCACATGGATACAAAGAGTTGCCACCAAGCAGAAGTCAAGTGACCTTCTACCTCTAAGCTTCTTACCACATCAAGATTGAGGGCTTCCTAAGATGTCCTCTGAGAACTGCCTTGAGGTCACCAGGAAAAGAAGGACCTTGTAATACTCATGATGCTCCACAGGGAAGGGGAAGCAGACCTCGGAGCCTTGGTTAGGAAACCTCAAGACGTCTGCTTCAAAGGAAGAGGCTACAGTGCACGTCCAGCTACGCGTTTCTCTATCAAGAGATGCCCAACAGCTCACTCTTCTGATCTCAACTTTAACTATAGGGAAACCGAGGCACAGAAGTGTTCGAAACACGATCTCCTGCGGCCACGTTTGAAATTGAATTCTTCCTCTGCCCCCTATATATGCTAGCCAGAGATGAGGGTAGAGAGGCAGGCAGGGACCAGACCGTTCAGACTTTGTCTTGAATGCAAAGAGGTATCGTAGAAAACTTTTAAAGATTGGCCTTGAGGAGTAGACAGGGAACAAGATTTATGTGTAGTTCGCACAGCCGTACGAAGAATATCCAACATTGTCTGTGTTGTAAAATGGAACTCCGCTTTGGAGCCCTGGGCTGCTGTGTGCAGGCCGCCGTTCGCGCTCGTTAGTATAGCCCAGCCCGCAGTGTTCTTGTTTGTCCTCTGTGTGGGTCCAGTTTATCTCGACCTCATTCACCGTCGGGCTCCAATCTTGGTCATTCTGAGGCGTCTTTCTTCAACTCCTCCCACCTTTCTCCTTCAGTGGCATCTGGGTTTGGGGAAGCTGGATAGAAAACCTCATGGCAGCAGTCTCTGGTGTACATGCAAGCCAGGTGCTCCCCGGCCCCTGCTTGTGGCAGACCACCACCTCTGTTCATGTGCTAGTATTTGCTGCTGCTGGCCTCTGATTGGGAGCTCGTTACGTACAATGCCAGCCTGTCCAGACCCTAGGTTACATCTGTTTCAGTGACCCTCCCGGTGTCCCGTGCCAGTGCACAAGGGGCTTTGGGAGCCTCTTATAGCTCTAGAGGCACCACCTCAGGCCTTCTGCCTGCCTGACCGCATCCCAGGTATCCGCTCCTGCACTCTCCCTACACTGGCACGGAGAAGTGTCTCTTCTAGAGAAGAGCTAGAAGGGAAACCAGGCAGGGGCCCCTCTTCTTTCAAAGGATCCCTCTACTCATCTGAATTGTTTGCCATCTCAACAGAGGGTTGTAGGATGAGCATCGGGGCCATTCTCAGACACCTGGGCAGGTGTCTTCCCTTTCAAAGTTCTTCAAACTTCTCCCCAGCCCCGGAAGTATTTTCTCCTGAAGCAGTTTCTCTCACGTGTTATCTCTGGGCTTCTTGCCCTAGGGTAAGTCTCTGAAACTTTGGTTCATGGCTCCTTTTTTTCTCTCTTGAAAGCTGGGCTTTTAAGACTGGCTTGCTATGAGTTCTTAAAAAGTTTAGGTTTAAGACTCCAAACTGAGCAGCAGCTTCTTTAGGCAGACCCTTCTTTGCAGCTGAGTGTCCTCTCATGGCCTAGTCTCGGTGATGGAAAACTTTTCGATAATGGGGAAGAGAAAACACATTGACATCATACCCGTACAACACGTTGTACTCTAAAACTTTTGTTCAGCTGCAGTACGTGCAGGACAGATTGAGGGGAGGCAGGAACAGAAGTAGGAGAGCAAATGAGCTGTGACTGCAGTCTAGATAAGAGATGACAGTGACTATGGAAATGCAGAAACCTTACCTTCACAGCTTCCCTTGTACACAGGGCATGACCGTGTGATCCAGTCTTCCAGGGAGAGAGGGCTTCTGGGGAAAGGATTTTCTCCCTAATAAAAAAAGGGGTATGCGTTAGGACAAAGCCCACTTCCGGAAGGTATTTTGAGGATGCTTGGGAATAGTCGCCTTTTGGCTAACATGAAGGGCCAAGGTTAAGGACCATGTCCTTCTGCTGAGCTGGCTGAGCAGAAAGTGGAAGCAGCTGGGTTGTGATGGTGCTGTTGAACTGCTGGTGGCTTCCTTGCCCCTGGATTTCTTGTAATGTGAGATAACACATCCTTCTTGTTCGGGGCCATTTTTCGTTGTTTTTCCTGCTATTGGTAACCACAAATATTGTTACCAATAAGTGGAAATAATGATTTCAGTTCAGGACATATCGGTTATGAGACAAAAGAGAAAAGTGGGTGAATACGTGATCGGATACATGCATCTGGAACTCGGAGAAGAGGTCTGGCCTGGGAAGTAAAGTTTCAGGTCATCAGCATACAGTGTGTTGATGAGATTGTCTAGGGGGGGACAAGATGTGGAGAAGAGGATGCAGGCCTATGCCTTGGGAAAGCCAGCCCTGGGAAACCGGACGGAGAATGAGCAACCAGAGAACTCAGGAGGAAAATAAGGAGGGAGAGGCATTGACAGGCTAAGACAGATATTTCAAGAGGAGAACTGGCTCACCAGCTCCTGCTTCTCAAGGAACAAGACAAAACCTGGGGGTGTCCATTAGGGTCAGTCATGGGGAGGTCACCATTGTCCTGGAATGGTCCCAGAGGCAGGGGAGGAAGTCAGACAAATGGCTGAAGAGGATAAGGTGAAGGCATGGAGTCTGGGTGAAAGAAGCGGCGAAGCTCTTCCCCCAAAAGAAAGACGGTGAAGTACACCCTCCTGGTCCACCCTGCGGGCCTAGCCTGGTTCAGCGGGTGACGGCCCACTGCCCCCTTCCCACCGGACACGCTCTCTTCTGCCCAGACACACAGTCAATATTACCTTTCCATTTGTGACTCATATCCTCAACAAATATTTATTGGGTGCCTGCTGTGTACACAGCACCCTGTTTGGCCTCAAGAAAATATAAGAAAAGATTAAATGGGGTCCCTGTCTTCTCCCAGGAGCTTATAGTTTTGATCTTGGAGAAAAAGAGCCCCACATCCCGAAACAACTGGACGTTAAGTGTAAACACTGTACTTATGAGGCTGCAGGGCAGAGGCTGTAATCATGATGAGAATTCAGAGAATAAAAACTTCCCAGATCAACGTCTGCCTGAAAAAGTTGGGCTGGAGTATCTTTTGGTTGCAGGTGACAAGAATTCACCTCAAACTAGATTTTTCCCAGAAGGGGAATTTATTGGCTCCTAGACGTGAGATGTGCTGGATCCAGGAATTTAGAAAAGATCCTTCCCTCTGAATGCTGGCCTCCCTGTTCCGCTACAGAGCAGCCTCCTCTTGTGACAAAGACATAGCTGCCAGCAACCTGGGCTACGGTTGGCCTCCAGAGTGAGTGTCTCTTTCCTAGCCTGTATGTCATGATCCCACAGATGGATTCTAATGGGCTTTCTTGGTTCATGTGTAGGGTGACTCCGTGTGCACCTAACTGAAGACACTTTTGAGGGTAGACATGGGGTGCTGCTATTAGTTTTGTTGGGACAACAGGCATGACCTAGGACCCTGATAGGAAAACTGGGGCACAAGATCACCATAAGCAAATGTCCACTCTGTGGCCTCTGGCTGATGGCCCTGCCAGAATCACACGAAATGGGGGAGAGACAGTACTCCAAAGTCATTGTGCCATTACCAGATGAAGAAGGGAGACGGATGCTGGAATCCAGAAGCAACAGGTGTCCAACATGCATCATGAGTTGGCAATTCAAGGAAAGGGAAAGAAACAGACCAAACATGTAAAGCACAAAGTTTGAATCAAGCCCACTAGATAAAGACAGAAGACTTAGAATTTGAGGAGGAGAAACCTGAACTTCATTTGACTGGTAGGAGAGACAGAACACTGCCCAACAAGTTGATCCATACGACGGATGCTTGCAGAGACAAATCTGGGAGGGAGTTGCAGGATATGTTGAGAAGGATTCAGAGAGGATGCTAGGGTTGGATTACTGGAGTCCTGACTCTTGAAGGTGCTGGTATGGTGGAGGTGGAAAGAAAGGGATGTATTCAGGAAGCAGATTAAAAACCAAAAAGAACCAGGAGAACTTCTTGGCTAACTGGGCACGAAGGACAGAGAAGAAGCAGGCATGCTAGTTCAAGCATGTAAAAGCAGAAGCCGCCAGAATGGGCAGGTTACCAAGATGGCAATTTGGAGATGTGGCGAACCTGTTTGGGTCGTGTTGAGTTTTGAGAAGTCGTAGGAATGGAGAGAACACTGGGTTAGAATTGGAATACTATTCAAAGTCAAGACAATGGATAAAGTCTCCCAAAAAGAGAGTAAGAAGTGGCCTAAGGAGGGCCTGCAGGTAGGTCACAGGAGGAGGAAAGAGAAAAGAGCCGATAGCAGGACTGGGAAAGAATGCTAAAGTACCATGGAGGAGAGGCCACAGGTGACAAGCAGCACCAGGTGCTCTGCTGAATTCCACATGAGAATGAGAAGCCTGCATAAAGTTTACGTGCATGTTTATGACTTTTGGGAAAGTTCCTTCCTTATCACAGTATAGCATTCAGGATACTCAGGGCTGTGCTGTGTAACAGACGATCCCAAAATCAATGCAGTTGAAAACAACAGAGGTTTATTTCCTTCTCACGTGTCCTGTCCCCGATGTGTACACAAGCTCTGCTCCGCATTGTCCTCACCTCTAAGCCCTGAGACAACAGAGCAATCGATGTCGGAAGTCTCGTTCGTTGCCTTGGCGGAAAGAAAAAAGGTGGCCACAGGGGCCTCACACTGGTCTTAGATCCTCTCGCTTGGGAGTTTCAGAGCTCACTGGCTAAGCCGGTCCCACACCCAAGCAGGGGGGCCAGGAAGTACAGCCCCAGCAGGTGTCCAGAAGGGGAGAAGCAAAACAGCTGTTGAAGAGGAACGAGGTCTGGGCATCAGGTGGTGGCAGAGGTCAGATGTTAGGCTGAAGGAGGGAGTACGTATCGCAATTTACTTGTTTAGTGCTCAGTTGTGGTGACTGTTCCCGTAGGGGTGCTATTCATGGTGTTAGACCATCAGCTCCCTGATGACAAGGACTGTGCCCTTTAACCCTTTGTAGATGGTGCTTATGCACCTCATCGTGTTAGGCAGGTGGCTTCAGGTGACGAAACTAGAGAGGGATGCTCTGATGACATCGGGGCTTCAGCATAAGGACTCTCGGGGAGGAACAGGAAGTGTCTCAGTGCAGCCTTGTGCAAAGGAAATGTGTCTCCTTAAATTCTGAGTGTCCACATACACGTTCGCATATGGTGGCCTCATAATGAATACACTGGTGATGTGAAGTCCGCTTAGGCCAATTTTCCTACTGGAGACTGTCCTAGGAGTTCTCAGAGCAAAGACCTGTGGGGGTGGGGTCGCCAACCCTGCTGTCGCTGCTGCAGATGATGGCCAGGTAGAGTGCTCTGTCCTCTAACCGACATTGTCTTTAGGTCTCTGCAAAGGCTTTGGCTCCGTGAATCCGAGACTCACAGAGGGAGGTGTGATACTTTGAGTCGAAGTTGCCAACAAAAATCAAACTGTTTTCCCTTAGACATGTGAGCAGAGCATAAATATTTCATAGACACAAAGTCAGGTAGACAGAGATTTTAATTCCAGAAAGTGATCATAAGGCAATCTATAGGAGACGTGGCTTATGATTTGCCTCACGACACATTTTATGTAAGCAAAAGCCCTGTGGAATAAAAGGTTCTCGCTCAGGTTCCCCAGAGAATGGGAGGCAGCTGAGAGGAGCAGAGACAAACTAATGTTCTCTTTTTCCCTCTCGTATTTTTGTGATGTGATGTTATCTAGCATAGGGAACCCCTTTGATCACAGAATCTGGGTCACGTGGCTCTTGCTTACCCCCATCCTTTGATAACAAATCAGTGTAAGAGCTTCTGTTTCAATATCTTTCTAACTATTGTCAGAAATGACCTTGGAGAACCCTTTGCTCGGTGCAGTTGGGGCCCAACAGTGAGGAGCGAGTGCCGCTCGTTGGTAATTTGTCCATGTAAAATGTTGTATGTGACTGGAACACAAATGCAGAATTGAAAAAGAGAAAAGGGAGCCCTCATCGAGAATGTGGCAGAAATACTCCTTGTGAGGACATTTCAAACGTCCTGTCAGAATGATGTCTCCAGCGCCACCGCGCATCCAAGGCTATGCCTTGACTTCCTTTAACTTCCAGTATTACGTGGCACATGGGATTTGCACACGGCACCCACCCGTGGCCGTGAGATGGGTCCACGTGCTCCTCTCCCCACCACGAGAAACCTTTGGGTCCAGTAGGTGGTCAGAGTTGGGAGCCTCTGGAAGTGATGCTGTATCCCTGGCGGACGGCACCGCCGATCGTGGGTCTCCTTGAGCGGGTGACAGGGCAGACGGGCGGGGGTGGTGTAAGGCCCGTGGGGAGCCTCGGGCGACCACGCACGACACCGCGGCCTGGTTAGCAGTGCTTCCCAGGGCTTGCTCCTCTGTCTTCGGGAACGTTCTGCTCGGGAGAGCCAGCCGAGGGAGGCAGGTGCCTCTGAGCCGGCTTTACAGCTCTTCTGTCAGCCTACAGATGTCAATTTACAACTTAGAAACGGAGCTGCCTTCACGTGCTCGGTAACAAGATTTTCATTTCTCTTGCAAGCCTGCCTGTTGCTGTATCTTCGAGCGGAGCAGCAAGGGCGGGTGCGCCCGTCACTTACTGGGAAGCAAGCTTGCATCTTCCCTCTTTCCCTCAAGTCGCCGAGGGAGGCGTGGGTGCCTTGTGAGCTGTATACATTACTTTTGTAACTACAGGTAAAAATGTCTTGATTCACAGACGTGCCACCGTGCAGGGACGTGATCACTTGTATCGACGCGTCATGCTGCCGTCTGAAATGGAGAGGAGCACGTGGCAGTTAAGGTAGGAAACAGCATTTCGTTTCGAATTTAAGTCTTTATGGAAACGTGCTGTGAACCGGCTGTGGCATGCTCGCGTCCGCCGTCTGCGCCTTTGCGTGTGCCCGGGCCATCGCTCTCGCGTGGCTCAGAAAGACAGCTGTCCTTTTCAGGTAGCAGTGATTATCCCCACTCCCCATCATCGGTGGCGGTTCTGCTTCAACAGTGTTGTTCTTTATTTTTAGGTTGCTCTGATCTGGTCACTGCCTCGGGGTCCTACTCTTAGGACCACGAGAACTCAGGGAAAAGAATCTAGTCCGGGATGAATTAATAACGATGCAAAGTCACCAGTTTGTTTTCAACTTTGTGTTGGTTCCCGAGTGGGTTCTGAATAAGTAATAATCATCCTGATTTCAGTGACTTGATGTTCCATTCCTGGCCAGGCCCCTTCGCTACCCCCTCGAATCGCTGCATTAAATATTAAAGCCGCCTGCGCCCTGGCAGCTCCATCCTGGAGGCGGCGACAGTGTTTTTGTGAAATGACTCCTCCTGGTTGGCTGCTAGCTTTGTTCATTATTTTAATCTATGCGTATTGGCTAGGACTACAACATTGTCCTTTTTTCCACGAATATTAGTTTGAACTGGAGGAGGAGAGATCCGTGTCCCCCGCGGCCCAATCCTGAGGAAAAGGAGGGCTCTGGGTCTCTGGGGGTGCCACGCCTAGTGCTGGGCACTGACGGCGGGGGGCCTCTGGACACCCGCGCCCTCCAGCCTTCACCCCAGCAGGGACGTTAGGTGGTCCCAGACGGGGGTCTGTTGAAGACCTGCTTCATACGACGTACTTTGCTGGGCACTGTCGGGAGGGCAGGGGAAGCATAAGGTTGGAGACTGGAAGCTGCTTGGAGAGTGAAGACAACGTGTATTTGAAAACAACAACAAAAAACAGTTCAACCCCAGAGCGGTGGGTCCCCAGTACAAAGAGGGTGAGAGATACGGACCAGACCCCGCAGACGTCCGCGGCACAGGGAGCAGGCCTCTGGTGCTGTGGACGAGCTGGGCCTTCGACAGGGATGTAGCACTTTGGTGAATGTGCGAGAGAAAGGGGGGGTTGCAGTGCGGGCCTGGCATGCTGGGTGCAGACTCCCCGGCAGAGCCCAGCGGTGGCCGTGGGCAGTGCTCACCACGAGGGCGCGGCAGCCACGGCGAGTGTGGAGGAAAACAGCCTTCATGAGTCCGATTCGAATGAAGGGCCCGACCCTGGACGCTTTCCCCAGGGGGACTCAGGTCTGTTTTCAGTGTTGTTCATACAGACTTTGTTCTTCTGAGACCGGGAGTCGTCCTGTGTTTTTGTTACTGCTGGTCAGGCCGCACGGCGGGCTGAGCCTGGCTGGTGTGGCCATGGCAAAAGTGCTGTGAATGCATCTAGAGAGTTGTGCCTGGAGGGGAAGAAGAGATGGGGGAGGGGGGTGTGCTCGGAGAGGGAGGGCAGAAAGGGGCAGGTGCAGACCCCCCGGGCATCAGCCCCTGCCAGCCCCACTGAGGCCCAGGCAGCACCAGCGGCCCCCTGGAGTATTCTTTGGAAAGAGCTCCTGTGTCCTTCTCTGCCAGCAACTGAAACTATAAAAACAGATCCTAATTATAGCGATAAATTAGCAGGCCCTTCCCGACGAGCCTCCGGGTCCCAGGCAGAGGGGTGCCGACCTCCCCAGCGAGACAGCATGACGGTCTCCTCACTCAGCTGGTCACCTCCGGCCGCTCAGTGAGCAGCTCCTGGCCAGAACGCAGCTTAGTGGTGGGGTCCATGTTCGGCTGTGAGGCACTGTTAGCGGGTGGAGTCCGCGTTAGGACCCTCCTGGGCAGCCAGTGGGGCCTGTCACCGAGGCACTGAGAGCAGCCCCAGTCTCTGCTGCGTTAGACTCAGAAGGGAATAAGTGGTTCGCTGTTTCAGGAAAGGAGCTCCCCCCCACCCACCCCCAACGTGCAAAAGCCAATGGATTTAATGAGGAATTTAGAGTTCTGTACCGGCTCCAGTTTAAGCTGAGGAGGAAGTTGGGGAATCTCCCATTTTGGGCTGCTCTTTGTTTTTTAAGTTTATTTATTTATTTTGAGAGAGACAGAGAGAGAGAGAGAGGTCCCAAGGAGGCTCCACACCGTCAGCGTGGAGCCCAGCATGGGGCTAGACCTTATGAACTTCGAGATCACAACCTGAGCTGAAACCAGGAGTCGGAGCCCAACCGACTAAGTCTCCCAGGCACCCAGGGTGGCTCTTCTCTTGGAGGGGGAAGTGTACCGATGGGCTGGAGCACCTCACATGGTCCAAACCCGGGCCCTGCTGGGGCTCACCGTGTGGCCGCCTTCCTTTCCTTCCCAGGTGCCCTTTCCACTCCAGAGACGGCAGAAGAGGGCTTGCCAAAAGCTTTTGAGCAGTTTGTGGCGAGCTCCAGGGATACAGTGCTATAAATAGGAGATCTGACCGGGCCGTTGCTGCCCCGAGCGTGGCCACGCCAGGGGGTGGTTGGACACACTCGATGACCCTGTATCCGTCGGCCACAGACAGTTGGATTCTCCATTGGGTCTCCCTGCAACTGAATTATTTTCTGGCCTAGGATGGTGTTTGCAGCCCAGGCAGTGAGTGCAGGGAGCTGGGAGACGAAGATCGGGCCACTTAAGTCACATGGCCACGACAGGCTGGCCACGACAGACTGTCAGCCGCAAGGCCAGACCGCTTTCCTCTCCTTAGCTTGCATGTGTCGAGTTAACTGTCTTTCCTGTGCTGACACTTAGTGCTTCCGTTGACGTGTCACATCAGTTGTCATCGACTCAGCGAGTCCAAGTGCCTCCCGTCGGCCTGCTTGGAGCACGCCTTAAGAACTCCTGTGATTGAAATCTATTCCCGTGAAGTCCAAGCAGGGACGAGGTCTGAAGGTGCAGGGCGGTGAGCGGGCGCACCGGGAACTGGAGCCGGCAGCGCTTTCACGAGATGTGAGCAGACCCAGGAAGAGGAGAGTGCGGCTCCGCAAAACAGGCAGAAACGAGGGAAATGAGGAAGAATGCCGTCGGCTGCGGCACGGTTTCGATAAGCAGCTGTAGTCTCCCTAAACCCGTGAATCTAGGCGCAAGAATCAGTCGGGAGGTAGGCCTTTATGTGCTGTGTGTACAAGTGCGTTGAAATTGAGCATCGTGCTCACAGGACCCCATTCCTTTCCATTTTACCTGATATTCTCCTTCAGGGTAAAGGTATAAAACACACTTAAGGTTCTTTACCTCCTTCCCTGCAAGAGTAATTGACAGTTACTCGACTCCCGTGGGTGTCGTAAATAAGGAGCACACCGAGAGACTCGGTTGCCGTCATTAGAAAGCACTGGCTTTAGCTGAATTGAACTAGCGTCAACTAAGAGACGGGGTGAAGAATGCAAAGGGGTGCCCTTGGCAAGATCACCCCTACCCTGTACCCTAACTTTTGTTGCAAGGGCTGGGTTTTCTCCCAACTAAGCAAATTGGGTTTGTGTATTGACACGTGTGCACTCACGGGAGTGGGTCAGAGGCAGGTTGTCTGAGTCGGGGCGCCCTGAAGGGGGGGCCACCCTGAATTCTGGAGCATCTTAGTAGTGACAAGAGAGATCGTGATGTTATCACTTGCTGCATGGTAAACATGGGAAGCAGGCCACTTGCTGTTCGGGGGCTAAGGCATGGAAACTATGCCAACAGCATGCTGCTGCGTGGGTTTTGTTCTATTGTGGCAGCAAACACATGACATAAAATCTAGTGTCTTAACCATTGTTAGGTGTGCAGTACAGTAGTGTAACTACATGCACGTTGTTGTGCAAATGATCTCTAGGGCTTTCCCATCTTGCAAAACGGAAGCTCGGTCACCATCAAACACTCACTCCCCATCCCCACCTCCAGCCCCTGGCCCCACCCTTCTACTCTCTGTGTCTATGAATTGACTCCCGGGACCTCATGTGAGTGGAATCACACAGTACTTGTCCCTCTGTGTCTGGCTTATGTCACTGAGCGTCACGTCCTCAGGGTTCATCCACCGCCTAGCAGGTATCGGTCCTTCCTTTCTACGGCTGAAGAATATTCCATTGTGTGGAGGGACCACGTTTTGTTTATCTGCTCACTCACTGATGGACGCTTGGGTTGGCTGTTGTGAATCATGCCGCTGTGGACTTGGGTGTGAAAATCACAGTAGCTTGGTTTTAAAAGAAAAACTCGGTTTTCTGAATAAGGACTTTCTTGACTGTTAATATTCTATTACTAACATGTGAAAGGAGCGTGCCCAGCGCTTGTACCACTAATATATTTAACATCTTCGTGGAGATAGTGCTTTCCTGGCTGTAGATAAAACAACAGCCCTGCTCCGGCCTTTCTTCTGTGAGGCTCAGGACAAGTAGAATAAACCACCCTTTAAATTTTCAGTGGCCGTAAGGATGGAGACAAGCTTTGCTCCTCAGAACAGAAAAACAAGTCTTGCAGGAAAGTGATCTGATGAAATGAGGACCAGGGCTTGCCTGTTGTTGCCCTGCTCCGCATCCCCCAGGTGACCGTCCCCAGGGAAGCTGAAGGACTAAGAAGATGGCGAGAGGTCTCAGCCGAGACAGGCATGGAGCACACAGCTCTCAGTTCAACCTGGACCCTGGCTCCCGCAGTCCTTGGAATATCTGGGTGATCCCCTTTCCTCAGCGTGGGGTGGCCGGAGGGTGACCACTAGCTGTAGACTCCTTTGGAGAAGGCCCAGGGGCATCATGACAGCATTTGCTGTGGTTTGTGTTGTTCGTCCTCATAAAGACCCAGCTTCTCCCTCAGTCTGGGGGGCACAGGTCCGAGACCAGATCAGGTCTGGAAAGGAAGCAAAAGACTGTGACTTCAGGCTGGGATGGCTTCCCTCAGACCGTGTCATCCATTGTTGGCTTCTCTTGGTTGTATCATTAGGCAATAGCTTCTTGGCTGCCTATTTGTCCCTTAGGAATACCGTGTTTTATCAGCCATCTTCATGGTATGTGCAGGTCCCCCTTCCCTCTTCGGTGCTCCAGCTTTGCTGCTCTTACAAGAACTGCACCCCCCTTGCTGTTGATGATTAAGCGCCGCCGCCTATCATTCTGGGATCCTGATATCCCTGTTGCTGTAAGGGAGGCCATTCTGTGACAGCATCTGCTGTTGCCCCCTCTGGCTTACAGAGCACAGACACTGCTGAGCTCCTCATCGATGCTGGTGCCCCCAGCTTCCCAGTCCCCACTGATCTGGTAAACAGAATGTCTCCGAGCCCTTCTGTGAAACATGGTTGGCTCGTGTCTTGTTTCCAGCCTTACTAGGTATATCCGCATTAGCGTGCCCACTTCTCTGAGACTTGACTCCTTCCTCCACCGTTTGCCACAGTACATATGACATTTATGTTTCAATGAGTGTGTGGGTCATCACTTTTTCCAAACTTCCAAGGATCTTCTTGGGTGCAAATTAGCACTGCCTCCCAGTGCATTAAATCCTGTGTCCTGGGAAAGTGTTTCTCCGTTGATAAATCCTCCCTTATCCCATCTGACATTCTGCCCCTTCATTCAGCATATCCAGGTGGTACATCTTGGCTAGGTCATGCAGCAACTTCAGGATACAATCTCTTTCTTCCTTGGCCAGGCCCAGCTCTTCCTTGGCTGGATTATATTGCGACTTCAACTTTCATATCAGCTGACAGCCAGGAGAGAAGGTGGGGGCTGTAGCCTTTGACAGGGTGGAGTAGGTCACTGCTGAGAGCCCAGAGCGTTCAGAAGGACCTGGGGTTCAAAGATTTTTGAGTGTATCAACCTAGTTGTTCCCAGGGTCCTAGTTGTTTCAGGGTCCCCCTCCTTCTAGTTCGGGCCCTGACCTTGGCATAGGAGATTTTCTGGCGTTGAGAATTCAGCCTTTTCCAGCGCTCTGCTATCCATATCGTTAAGTCTTGGGCCTGACTCTCAATTCCTCCTGCAAGATGTGAGGTCTGTCTGTGTGCCGCCAGAAAAGCCCTGGGGATGTCCACACTTGACCTTAAGTTGGAGATTAACCAACTTTCATTATCTTCCTCCAGGGCATTGATAGCATCCAGCAACAATCACCCCGTCCTGGCGTCCTGATCCTTACAACTCGCCCACAATTCCCAAATGCACCGGCTAATGCCATGCCTTCCACCGGTAGCCCATACCAGTTTACCATTGTTAAGAATTTTTTTTTTAATTAGTAGATTTCATCTTACAAGATGGTTTCAGGTCTACAGAAAACTTGGGAAGACAGTACATATACTCTGCACAATTTTCCCTTCTGCTGCTATCTCACGTTAGTGAGATACATTTGTTACAATCAATGAACCAATATTACTAACATTGTTACTAACTGAAAGCCATAGTTAAAGTTGTCTCTTCATGTTGTTGGGTTCTAGGAGTTTTGTGAAATATGTATCATTTGTTAAATGTATCCACCATTACATCATTCACAATAGCTTCTGCCCTAAAAGTTCCAGTGCTTCACCTCTTCTGCTTCTCTCTGAAAACCCTGGCAATCACTGATTTGTTTCACTATCTCCATAGTTTTGCCTTTTCCAGACCATCGTATGGTTGGAATCATACTGGGTGTAGCCTTTTCAAATAGCTTTTTTCCCCCACTTTTAATATGCATTTAAGGTGCCTCCATGTCTTCTAGTGGCCTAATAGCTCATTTCTTTTTAATGCTGAGTAATACTCTATTGTCTAAATGGACCACAGTTTATCAGTTCATTTATTGAAGGCCATCCAGGTTGCTTCCAAGCTTTGCAATTATGAATAAAGCTCCTGTAGACCTGTGTGCGGGTTTTTGTGTGTATATACGTTGACCGTGTAGCTGGGTGTGTCATGGCCGACTCACATGGTAAGGGCATTTTGTGTGGACATACATTTGCCATGTAGCTGGGTACGTACTCAGGAGTGTCATGGTAAGGTAACCTTACTCACATGGTAAGGGCATGTTTAGTTTTACAAGAAACTGCCTGGCTATCTGGCACCAGCAGTGGGTGGGACTTCCTGTTGCTCTGTATCTGCACGAGCATTTAGTGCTGTACGTGTTCTGGATTTTTGTCATTCTGATAATTGTGTCGTGGCATATTGTTTTTAGTTTGCAGTTTCCGAGTGACATATGATGTGGAGCCTCTTTTCCTGTGCTTATCTTCCTGTGCTTATCACCTTCTCTGGTGATGTGTCTGTTCAGATTGTTGCCCATTTTTAAATTGGGTTGTCGTTTTCTTGTTGCATTTTAAGACTTCTTTGTATATATATATATTTTTTTAATGTTTATTTTCGAGACAGAGAGAGACAGAGCATGAGCAGGGGAGGGGCAAAGAGAGAGGGAGACACAGAATCTGAAACAGGCTCCAGGCTCTGCACTGTCAGCACAGAGCCCGACGCGGGGCTCGAACTCACGAACCGTGAGATCATGACCTGAGCCGAAGTCGGACGCTTAACCGACTGAGCCACCCAGGCGCCCCAAGACTTCTTTGTATATTTTGGATGCAAGCCCTTTATCACTTATATTGTGAATATTTTCTCCCAGTCTGTTTGTCTTTTCATTCTCTTAGCATGATTTTCACAGAGCAGAAGCTTTTAATTTTCATAAAGTCCAGTTCCTCAATGTCTTTCTTCACTGATTATGGTTTTGGGGTTGTATTTAAGAATATATCGCCCAACCCGAGGTCACCTAGATTTTCTCATATTTTCTTCTAGAAGTTTTATACTTTTGGGTTTTACAACCAGGTGGCCTTAAGTTATGAGCCAGTTTGTGTAAATTCTTGTAAAAGGTGTGAAGTCTGCGTCTAGATCCATTTTTTTGCACGTAGATATCCGATTATTCCTGTACCATATGCTGAGAAAACTATTCTTCCATTAAACTGCCTTTGCTCCTTTGTCAGAGAGAAGTTGACTGTATTTGTGTGGTCTATTCCCGGGTTCTTTGTTCTGTACCATTGATCTATATGTCTTTTCTTTAGCTTTTTAGCTGACACCAGGCTGCCATGGCTACTGTAGCTTTATAGTAAGTCTCGCGGTCAGATAGCACTAACAGCTTTAACAGTGGTTTCACTACATGTGCCAAGGACTATCAGAGCTCAACCTGTGACCTCCAGGGCAGGGTCCTCCCAGCCTCGCTGCCAGCTGGCAGGTGATCCAGCTTAAAGGCCCCATATTGGAGTGATTCCTGTGATTACTCTCGATACCAACTGTCATTTCCTGGGAAGGGACTCTGAGGCAGAGAGTTGCCGCAGGAGCTTAATGAACGACACCCATAAGGGCATGAGGGAAGTAGGGTAGGGCAGAGGGTGAAGGTGAAGTGCAGTATAGTTGCAGCAGAGTGCGTGCTAGGAGTCTGGAGCTGGCATGTCCTTTCGTGGTAGTCCCAAGTTGAGGCCAAGGGCCTGGGCCAGAGGAGCCCTGCATCAACTAGATAGTTAGCGCAGGCTCCCTCCAGAAGTGTAACTTTGGGTGAGAAGGTTCCCCTATTCCAGGGAAGCTCCCTCGGAGAGAGAGACAGCTGGGGGAATGAGTGCCCATCATGCAGCACTCCAGACGGGGCGTCCCAGTGTCCACCACGCGGTCCTTTGGATTCTCCGCAGAAGGGTCACTCATCGGAGAAGTCTTCTCCACTTCTCCGCTCAAGGGAAGCTTGAGGTTGCATGGTCTGCCCAGGTGACCTCACTGCTAGAAGACCGTTTAAGCTATTAACGAAATCTGGAGGACCACCTCAGCACCATGAAGGTTGCTGATGGCGAACATTTGAAATTAATCTAAATTTTAAAATATTAGCCCGGCATTTAGGATAGGAGCCGTGGTTTCTTACCCAAAGAAAGAATGGGTAGGAAGGGAAAAATAGAGAAGAGTTACTTGAAGGGCTTCCTGTAGCTTAGCTGGTCTCAGGACCTCTGTAGGCAAGAGTCCCCGCTTGCCTGGTGTTCCAGTCAGGCTTGGTCATATTGTCACCAATCAAATTGTCAGGAAAAGATTAGAATGGCTTAATCAAGGAAGGACAAAGGCTAGGAGATGAACTGCCCTTCTGCCAATATTAATAGAAGTAAGGATTAGAAATTAGTTGGCGGCTTAACTGATATTTTTAGAATTCCACTTGAAAGGGATAAGGATTCTAAAAACAGGAAAGTGGTAAATGCTACATAAGTCAGTAAAGGATCATAGCTAGCTTCATGTCCTTTGTAAAGAAACTATTACAAATTATGTGGGAGGATTTAGCTGTAAAATTGCTTGAAAAGCAAAATGTGATCTGAGACAGGCAGCCTAGATTTACGAGCGGGAACATGCCCAGAAGTTGTGTTGGAGATTTTAAAAGATATTATATTTATGACAGACAATGAGAATGCTTTGTGTAGCCTGCATCTGTGAAGAATTTGATAATGCGCTACTTAAAGATTTATTCTGAAGGTAAGAAGTGGAAGAAGATGTGAAAAGAAACCCTGCATTTCCAAAGCACTGCATATTCACGCACATGCTCATTCCAGCTACATTGGTAGCAAAAGAGAGTGTTTGTTAATGATCCCCCATGCCGTGTGTGGAGCCTGGCGCAGGGAGAGGGCTCGGCTGTTGGTTACTATGTGCATGAACAGATGGATTAATCTTGTCTCACCAGTACCTATTTAAACAGGAAGTCTAGGGGCGCCTGGGTGGCGCAGTCGGTTAAGCGTCCGACTTCAGCCAGGTCACGATCTCGCGGTCCGGGAGTTCGAGCCCTGCGTTGGGATCTGGGCTGATGGCTCGGAGCCTGGAGCCTGTTTCCGATTCTGTGTCTCCCTCTCTCTCTGCCCCTCCCCCGTTCATGCTCTGTCTCTCTCTGTCCCAAAAAGAAATAAACGTTGAAAAAAAAATAAAAAATAAATAAATAGGAAGTCTAAGCAGTGAGGAATGACTCGTATATATTGTTAAAATGACTTTCCTTACCTTTTCTTTAAACTGGAAAGAGCGAGGACTTCTTTCCATGAAGGATAACCAGTTTTGTAGAGTCCTTGTTGACGCCTTGCCCAAGGATGAGGTCCTTTGGAGAGACAACTGATGAATGTCTTCTGAGCAGACAGAACCACTGATGGGCAATGAAAACCTTCATCCAGGAGCATACGAAGATCCCAGCAAGCAGGGGTGAGGTAGAAGGAGGCAGCACTGTGGTTCTATGCGAGAATGGAGTCAGCCACTAGGGATCTGAGTTTTCAGGAAATATGATACTCAGCAGGTGGACGGGAGTCCCTAAGTGAGGACATTAGGGCAATGCTGCCAAGAAGACAGGTGTGATGGCAGGTCCTGTGACCTACAAATCCAGTGTTCTGTGGCTCCTGTTAGGAAACAGGGGGCCCAGGAACAGATCCAGATCTCCAAATCAGTATGGTCAGGTGGCCCAGCTCTCCCAGGAGTGGAGAGTCATAGAAAAAATGAATATCACCTGAGTGAGCCATGATTGGAAGCAAGATGAGAATGTCCCCCCTCATCAGTCCCATTTGACATCATGCTGAAAGTCCTAGCTAATGCAATAAGACAGGAAAAGGAAATAAAGTATATGGTTTGAGAAGGAAGAAATAAAACTGTCTTTGTTTACAGATGACATGATTATAGAAAATCCCAAAGAATCAATGGAATAAACAAAGAAACAAACATCCTGGAACTAACAGCAATTATAGCAAAGTCGCAGGATGCAAGGTGAATATACAGAAGTTCATTGTTTTTCCTATATACCATCCATGAGTAATTCGAATTTGAAGTGAAAAATTCAATAACATTTACAAAGTGAACCATGCAGCTGAACCTGCAACCCCCACCTTGAGCCTTTGAATTTGCTGTTCCCTCTACCTAGAAGGCTTTTCTCTCAGGTGTCCACATGGCCAACTCCTTCACATCCTTCAAACAGTCGTTCAAAAAGTTATCATCCTGGAGGATTCTGGGAAGATGGCAAAGCAGAAACCACCAGGAATCAGTTTCCCCACCTAAGCAACAGTTACACTGGCAAAATCTGTCTGATGTAACTGTTTTGGAACTCTGGAGTCTATTGAAGGCTTCCGACTTTCAGGGGGAAGCCTTAGGTAGGAAATTGCACTTGATCTTGGTCAGTTTCAACTCTTAGCACAGTAGCAGCTACCCACCCCTACCCCAAGACCAGTGTCAGTCACCTGCGCGTGGGTTTCTGGAGCAGCTGGCATGCGGCTTGTGGGAGCCAGAGTGAATAGCCACCAAATATCGAGGATCTCCCCCCTGATTGCTGAGTGCTGCTTCAGATCACAGAGGTGCAGACAATGAGGGCAGCCATTGTTGTTGCACTTCCCCCATTGTGGCAAGCCCTTGCCCTACCGCCTGAAGTGACTTCCAGAGGGTTTAAAGGGCTGACGCGCTTCCCCTTCTCCTTCATTTCTTTCTCTGGAAGGAAGCCAGACATTAGAGACTAAGACCTTCAAATCAATTTTATGTACAAGGGAAAGGTAGAAAGTGACTGTGCACGCCCAGGGAAAGGCCCAGGCTCAGAAAAGACCTGAGGAGAGTTTAAGGATGATCTTTGGTGCAGAGACAGGCCGCAATGATAGAAAAAACCCATAAAATAACCAAAACCAGTAAACCTTGGGGGAAGGGGAAGATTCTGATTTCCAGAGTTACAACATTATTAGATTCAAATGTCTAGTTTTCAACAAAAAATCACAAAGCACACATAGAAACAGGGAAATAGGGCCAATTCAAAGGAAAATTCAATAGAAAGTATTCCTGAAAAAGCCCTGATGGCAGGTACACTAGACAAAGACTTTAGAACAACTGTCTTCAGTATGCTCAAAAACTAAAGGAAGACCTTGAGAAAAATCAAGAAAGTGATGTATGAACAAAATGGAAATATCAATAAAGGGATAGAAATTCTGGAGCTGAAAACACAATAACCGAAATGAAAAATTCACCAGAGGGACTCAAAGGTAGATTTGAGCAGACAAAAGAAAGAATCAGCAAACTAGAAGATAAAACAATAGAAGCGTTCGGTTTAAGGAACAGAACATAAAAAGATTAAAGAAAAGCAAACAGAGCCTAAGGAACCTGTTGGACAACACAAAAGACCGACATATACCTTATGGGAGATCTAGAAGAAAAAGAGAGAAAGGATCGGGAAAAATCTTTGAGGAAATAATGGCTAAAAACTTCCCAAATGTGATGAAAGACAAGAATATAAACATCCAAGAAGGTCAATAAGTTCCAAGTAAGATGAACTCATGGAGACCCACACTGGGACACATACTCAAATTCTGAAAAGCCCTAAGACAGAGAATCTTGAAAACAGCAAGAGAGAAGTGACTCATCACATACAAGGGATTCTCAGTAAGCATATTTCTCATCAGAAACTCAGGAGGCAGAAGACAGTGGGGAATTGACCACAATTAATGTTTTATTATCTTAGGATATCCAAAGTGAAAGAACTGTCAACCAAGAAGTTCATTTTCAGTAAAACTGTCCTTCAAAGAGCAAGGGAGAGTGGCGCCTGGGTGGTTCAGTTGCTTGAGCGTCCAGCTCTTGATTTCGGCTCAGGTCACGATCTCACGGTTCATGAGATTGAGCTCCACATTGGGCTCCGTGCTGACAGCACAGAGCGTATTGGGATTCTCTGTCTCCCTCTCTTTCTCTGTCTCTCTGCTCCTCCACTGCTTGTGCTTGTACTCTTTCTCTCTCTCAAAATAAACAAATAAAAATTAAAAAAAAAAAAAAACAAACAAAAACAGAGCAGAGCAGAGGAGGAATCAAGACATTTCCAGATAAACAAAAGCCGAGGGAGTGCATTTCCACTAGACCTGCATGGCAAGAAATGTTCAACATAATTGTGCAAGGTGAAAGGAAAGACACCACTAGGAAGTAATTCCAAACCACGTGAAGAAATCTGTCTCATTAAAGGTAGTAAGTGGGCAATTATAAATGCTAGTATTATCATAATAACAGTTTGTAAGTCTTTTTGTTTCTACATGTTTTAAGAGACTAGTGTTTGTAAAAGAATTTTTACACATGGGGGCACATAATGTGTAAAGATATAATTTTGTGATATCAGTGACCCTAAAGGGTAGGGACAGAGCCCTAAAAAACATAGAGGTTTTGTTTGCTGGTGGAAATTTAAATGAGTGTTATCATTTCAGGATGTTGAATGTAATCCTCCTGGTAGCCACAAAGGAAATAGGTATAGACCATACACAAAAGAAAATGAGAAAGGATTTAAAGGTTTAACTACAAAAGAACAACAACAACAACACAACTAAACACAGAAGACTAATGTATGTCATGAGAGACAGAAAAGCTAGGAGACATATAGAATACAAATAGCAAAATGACAGAAGAAAGTTCCTCCCATCAGTAATTATACTTCATGTAAATGTATTAAACTCCCATTACAAGACAGAGGTTGCAGAGTTGGCAGAATGGATAAAAACACATGATCCAACTATATGCTATCTATAAGAGACTCACTTTAGATCCAAAGGCAAAAACAGATGGAAAGTGAAAGGACGGAAAAAGATATCCATTTAAATGCTGGCCAAATGAGAGCAGAGGTGACTCTACTGATACAGACAAGAATGGACTTTAAATCCAAAACGGTTGTGAGGGACAAATAAGGGCATTATGTATAAAGGTTCAAACAAAGAGATACAACAGTTATAAACATTTATACACCTACTAACAGACTGAAAATGTATGAAGCAAATACTGACAGAATCGAAGGGAGAAATAGTTCTAAAAGTTGGAGGCTGCAACACCCCATTCTAAATAATGGATAAAACAATCAGACAGATCATATGTAAGGAAATAGAAGACTTAATACCATACATCAACAACATCTAACAGACATGTACGGGCCGGTCTAGTATCAACAGCATACACATGCTTTTCAAGCACATATGGGACATTTTATAGGATAGACCATATGTTGGACCACAAATTAAGTCTCAATAGATTTTATTTTATTTTTTCTTTAAATTTTATTTCTTTTGACAGAGAGAGAAAGAGAGCTCATGCATGTGGGTAAGCGGGGGAGGGGCAGAGAGAGAAAGAGAGATTCCCAAGCAGGCTGCTCTCAGTCAGCACAGAGCCCAATGCTGAGCTCAGTCCCACAAACCATGAGATCGTGACCTGAGCCAGGATCAGAAGTCGGACGCCTAATTGAGCCCCCCAGGCACTCCAAGTCTCAATACATTTTAAAAGATACAAAGAATCTTCACCCACAACAGAATGAGATTAGAAATCAACAACAGAAGTAAACTGGAAAATTTACAGATTTGTGTACATTAAACACACACTCTTAAAGAACCAGTGAATCAAAAAAGAAATACAAAGGGAATTAGAAAATACTTAGAAACAAATGAAAATGAAAACACACATACCGGGGCGCCTGGGTGGCGCAGTCGGTTAAGCGTCCGACTTCAGCCAGGTCACGATCTCGCGGTCCGTGAGTTCGAGCCCCGCATCAGGCTCTGGGCTGATGGCTCAGAGCCTGGAGCCTGTTTCCGATTCTGTGTCTCCCTCTCTCTCTGCCCCTCCCCTGTTCATGCTCTGTCTCTCTCTGTCCCAAAAATAAATTAAAAACGTCGAAAAAAAAATTAAAAAAAAAAAAAACAAAAAAAAAAAACACACATACCAAAACTTGCGGGATGCAGTAAAACCAGTGTTAAGGGGGAAATGTATAGCCATACACACTTACATTTTTAAAAAAGGGATCTCAAACTGACGATCTAACTTTACAATTTCAGGAATTAGAAAAAGAAAAACAAACTAAACCCGAAGCTAGCAAAAGGAAGGAAATAATAAAAATTAGAGCAGAGATAAATAAAAGAATATTAAAAAATAGAGGCAAATCAATGCAGAAAGATCAACGAAGTTGACAAAACTTTAGCTGTATGGATTAAGGAAAAAATAGAGAAGACTCAAGTTAGAAAAATCAGAAATGAAAGTAGGGACATTGTCAATTCTACAGAAATAAATGGATTATAAGAAAGAACTTATTAACAACAAATTAAATAACCTAGATGAAATGGACAAATTCCTCAAAACACAAAATCTACCAAGAATAAGTCATGAAGAAATAGAAAATCTGAACAGGACTATAACTAGTAAGGAGTGTGAGTCAGCTATTCAAAAATGTTCCAATAAGTAAAAAATCAGGACCAGATGGCTTCACTGGTGAATTCTACCAAGCATTAAAGAAGAATTAACACCAATTCTTCTTAAACTTTTGCAAAAATTTAAAGAGGAGGGAACACTTCCTACCTAACTCATCTAATGAGGCCGGCATTGCTCTGATATCAAAGCCAAAAACACTGCAAGAAAGGAAAACGATGCATCTAATATCCCTTATGACCACTGATGGAAAAATCCTCAACAAAATACTAGCAAACCAAATTCAGCAAAACATTATAAGGATTAGAGGCCATGACCAAGAGGAATTTATTCCTGGAATGTAAGGATGATTCAACATACAAAAATCAATCAGCATAAGTCATCACATTTACAGAACGAAGAAAAAACAAAACAAAACATGATCATCTCGATTGATGCAAAAAAGGCAAAAAAAAAAAACCAACACACAACAACCTCAACACTCTTTCATGATAAAAAAACTCGACACACTAGGAATAAAAGAAAACTATCTCATGATATGATATAATAAAAGTCATACGTGAAAAACCCACAGCAAACATTGTACTCAACACTAAAAGGCTGAAAGCTTTTCCTCTAAGATCTGGAACAAGGCAAGGATGTCCACTTTTGCTGCTTCTGTTAAAAATATACCGGAAGTTCTTGTCATAGCAATTAGACAAGAAAAAGAAACAGGCATCCAAATTGGAAAGAAAGAAGTACAATTGCTTCTGTTTGCAGATGATGCGATTTTATATGTAGTAAATCCTAAAGACTCCACCAAAAAAAAAAAGTTGTAATAAGTGAATTCAGCAAAATAGCAGGATGCAGAGTCAGCACACAAAAATCAGTTGCATTTCCATACACCAACCATGAATAATCTGAAAAAAATTACAAAAACAATTCCACTTATAATAGCATCAGAATAATAAAATACTTAGAAATTAATCAAAGGGATAAAAGACATACAATGAAAACTACAAAATATTGCTGAAAGAAATTAAGGAGGTCACAAACAGAAGTACAGCCTATGTTCATAAGTTGGAAGAGTTAAAAGTTGTTAAGCTGTCAGTACTATCCAAAGTGATCTAAAGAGTCAGTGTAATCCTTTTTACAATCTCCATGACATTTTCTGCAAAAATGGAAAAACAGATTCTAAAGTTAACATGCAATCTCAAGGGACCCCAAATAGCCAAAGCAATCTTGAAAAAGAACAAAGCTGGAGAACTCATACTTCCTGGTTTCAAAGCTCGTTACAAAGCTACAGTCCTCAACATAGTGTGTAGTGGCATAAAGTGTCACACAGAGCAACAGGATAGAATGGAGAATAGCCCAGAAATAGTCTCACACATATGGTCAAATGATGTTTGACGAGGTCATCAAGACCATTCAGTGAGGAAAGGAAAGTCTTTTCAAGAAATGGTGCTGGGGACACTGGATGTCCATATTCAAAAGAATGAAGTTGGACTCTCATGTACAAAAAGTCACTCAAAGTGGATCAGAGATTGGAATGGAAGGCCCAACACGATAAAACTCTTCGAAGAGACCGCCTGGGGGGCTCAGTCGGTTAAGCGTCCGACTCTTGGCTTCATCTCAGGTCATGATCTCACAGTTTGTGAGTTTGAGCCTCACATCAGACTCTGCACTGAGACCACAGAGCCCACTTGGGATTTCTGTCTCCCTCTGTCTCTGCTCCTCCCCAGTTTACTCTCTCTCAAAAATAAAGAAATAAACATTCTTAAAAACCCTTAAACTCTTAGAAGAAAACTTAGGGTCAGAACTTCACAACATTGAGTTTGGTGATGAATTCTTGGATGTGACACCAAAAAGCACAGGCAACAAAAGAACAATAGAGAAATGAGACTTCATGGGAATTGAAATTTTTGTGCTTCAAAAGAGACTATTAACAGAGCAAAAAGGCAACCCACAGAAAATATATGTGATGAGGGATTAACATCCAGAACAGATAGAATTTCTAAAAGTCAACAATAAAAAAACAAACAACCTCATTTAAAAATGGGCAAAGAACTTTGAATAGACATTTCTCCAAAGAAGATACACAAATGGCCCATAAGCACACGAGAGGATGCTCAACATCACTCATCATCAGGGAGATGTGAATCAAAACCACAAGGAGATACGACCTCACACCTGTTAGGATGACTACTATTTTTTAAATCTAATTTTTTAAATGGTTGTTTATCTTTGAGGGGTGGGGGAGAGGCAGAGAGAGAGGGCGACACAGAATCTGAAGCAGGCTCCAGGCTCTGAGCTGTCAGCACAGAGCCCGATGCGGGGCTCGAACTCATGGACTGCAAGATCATGACCTGAGTCGAAGTTGGACGCTTAACCCACTGAGCCACCCAGGTGCCCCAGGATGACTACTATTTTTTTAAAAAAGAAATTAGGGGCCCCTGGCTGACTCAGTCGCTAGGGCATGCAGCTCATGATCTCAGGATTGTGAGTTCGAGCCCCATGTTGGGTGTTGAGATTACGTTAATGCATAAACTTAATTTGTTTATTTATTTGGGCAAAGGAAATTATTTACAGCGTCATTCACGATAACCAAAAGGTGGAAGTTACCCAAGTGTCCCATGAATAGATGAACAAAATGTGGTACAGCCATACAGTGGAATATCTTTCAGCCTTAAAAAGGAAGTTCTGGGGCGCCTGGGTGGCGCAGTCGGTTAAGCGTCCGACTTCAGCTCAGGTCACGATCTCGCGGTCCGTGAGTTCGAGCCCCGCGTCAGGCTCTGGGCTGATGGCTCAGAGCCTGGAGCCTGTTTCCGATTCTGTGTCTCCCTCTCTCTCTGCCCCTCCCCCGTTCATGCTCTGTCTCTCTCTGTCCCAAAAATAAATAAACGTTGAAAAAAAAAAAAAAAAAAGGAAGTTCTGACACCGGCTACAACATGGATGACTCTAGAGGACATTTTGCTATGTGAAATAAGCCGGTCATAAAAAGACAAATACTGTAGGATTCCACTTACATGAGTACCTATAAGTACCCAGAGTAGTCAGAATCGTGGACAGAAAGCAGAATGGTTGCCAGAGGCCGGGGAGGGGGAGAAGGGTGCGGTTTAACGGGTATCATTTCAGTTTCACCTTACGAAAAGAGTTCTGGAGGTGGATGGTGGTGGCGGTTGTATAACGTTAGGAATGTATACAATACTACTGAGCTTTACACGAAAAAATAGTTGAGATGGTAAATTTTGTGTAATGTGTATTTTACCACAATTCTTAAAAAAAGGCTGTCTTCTCTGGGGCTCCTGGGTGGCTCAGCTGGTTAAGTGTCCAACTCTTGATCTCAGCTCAGATCATGATCTCGCAGTTTGTGAGATCGATCGAGCCCAGCTTGGGCTCTGCCCTGACAGTGTGAAGCCCGCTTGGGATTTTCCTCTCCCTCTCTCTCTGCCCCTCCCCTGCTTGCCCGTGCTCTCTCAATAAGTAAGTAAATAAATACATGAACAAGCAAACTTTAAAAAATTAAAAATAAATAAAAATGGAAAGCTGTCTTCTCAGCGAGGCCAGCCCTCCTTGGCCTCCCTGTGATCCCTGCCGGTGCAAGTACTCCCTGTGTCCTCTTATGTTACCTCTAGTGTTTCTTACGGTGTAACATACAGTCTCCTTACTTCTTCGTCTCATGCACTGGATGTGCTTCTGCCTTAGTCGTGCCACACCCTGGCACGCGGAAATGCTCAATAAGTATTTGTTTATAATAGCTTTTTTTAATGTTTATTTTTGAGAGAGAGAGAGACACAGAATCCGAAGCAGGCTCCAGGCTCAGAACTGTCCGCACAGAGGCTGACATGGGACTTGAACTCATGGACCGCGAGATCATGACCTAAGCCGAAGTCAGACACTTAACTGACTGAGCCACCCAGGCGCCCCTCGTTTATAATCGCTTTATTGAGACGTAAGTCACAAGCCATGCATCCCACTCACGTGGAGTGTGTAATTCAGGGATTTTCCTATATATTCATGACGCTGTGCCACCATCACTGCTGTCTAACTGCAGCACATTGTGAAGATCTCAGACAGAAAAATCCTACCCACCAGCCGTCACCACCTGTCACCGCCAGGTCCCCCCAGCCCCCGGCAACCACGGATCCACTTTCTGCCTGTGGACACCTGTGAGTGGACACATACGGCGTGTGTGCTTTTGTGGCCGAGTCCTCTCGCTCGGCGTGATGTTCATGTAGCACGTAGCAGCCCTTCATTTCTGTCTCCCTCTGTTTTTTCCCACCTTGCCATGTGGTTCTGCAGGCGTCTTTTGGTCAACTCAGCTCAGACGTTGCCTGCTTTGTGAATCTTCCCAGATTTAGAGCACCACGATGCAGTGTCCCGACACAGGGCCACATCACTGCTTCGGAAGTAGACATGAGGCCTGCTAAGTCTTAAGGACCAAACTACTTGTTCTCCGAGATACGCATTCCTCGGTTCCTTCTGCTACAGTTGACTTTCCGTTGTACCTGCTCCCGGAAGACACTGGGGAGGTAGATCCAAATCTCCTAGCCAGCACACCGGGAAGTCAAACCCATTTTACTCCTGCCACCAAGCGGTAAGAGGCCAGCATAACACCGATCCAGACTGGACGGACCAGACCCCAGAGGGCTGAGGGGCTCAGCCGCGCCTGCCCTTCCTGTGCATGAAGCTCAGCGCTTAACCTCCTCTTCAGGGTTCAGCATGCCTGCTTTTGCTGAGGATGTTTCCAAGCCCACGGTCAGGCTTTTTATGGGCCAGGTTCAAGGTTGTTTGAGCCACTTCCGGATCCGGCTGGTTGTCAGAATTACCTGTGGGTGTTTAAAACGTAGCGATGCCGGGGGCCCCATCTCAGCCTAATGAACTAGAATCTCCGGGTTACGACCCAGGTCTCTGTATTTTGTAAATCTTAACAGGTTGAGAATCACCGTGCTGGCCTGTAGGCTCCTGGAGGGTAGGAGCCTGGAGTTCTCGCTCGGCCCCGTAGGGCCTGCTCCTGGCACGGGTCTGGCACAGGCAGAGTGCACAGGTGTGGATCAGAAGGATAAAGAATGAGCGGATTCAGTGAAAGAACAAACGGCTACATGCTGCAAAGATTTTTATAAAGCGGTTTTTTTACGTGGAGGTGAAATTCACATAACACAGATGCACCACTTTAAAGTAAACGACTTAGTGGCATTTCGTATATGATGATGTTGTGCAACCATGGCCTCTATCAAGTTCCAAAATATTTCCGTCGCCCCGAGAGAAGGCCCCGTACCCATTAAGCAGCTGCTCCTCGCTTCTGCTCCCTGGAACCCCTGGCTACCACGAATCTGCCTGTTGCCTCCACGAGTTTGCCTCTTCTGGACATTTCACTACATGGAATCACACAAGGTGTGTCTTTTGCACCTGATTTCTCTCACTGAGCATAATGATGTCAAGGTCCATCCGCACTGTGGCACAGCTCAGCACGCCGCTCCTTCTTGTGGCTGAGTAATACTCTCCTGTGTGAAGGACCACGTTTGTTACTCAGCTGTTCGCGGACACACGGAACACTTTCCACGCAGAGTCAGCTGGGAGGGGACTCGCCCACAAGATCACTCTCTGGCTCTGCTTTCCGATCTGACGCATGCTTGTCTTGCTTGCTCTGGGGCCCGTGGCCTTGCCTTCCCGTGGCTGTCTTGTGGCACGAAGGGGAGTGACTGCCACGTGTGGTATTTGCAGAGGCACAGAAGTTAGCTCAGCACGTGGCGTCTGAGGGAAGCCTCGCGTCCTCTTTCCAGAAAGCTCTATTTGTTTGAAGCTTCTCCAGTTGCTTTGATTTTCGCTCCAGACCCCGTGCTGTAGCCCAGGATCCTCCTCAAAAAGGCTAATAAGCACCCATCTGTCCTGGCACTTGGTGCCTATGAGCCTCTCTGTGGCCAAGCCTGCCTCACACTGGCAGCCGCGGGGGCGTGAGTCCCAGGTCTTCTGCGGGGGCCCTCACGGGGCTCTCGGGTCGCGCTCATCACCTGCCCCCCAGCCTGTGAGGAAGGGGATCCCACCAAGCGATTGCCTACAGGCTTTTGGCGCACAAACCCAAGACCCTGTTGAACGAGAACATCACAGGAAAACCTGAGCGAGATTCCCTGAGACCCCTCCTGTAGGATAAAGAAACCGTTTGTCCTCATTTCCTCTTGTCTTTACGATTCCCGTAGGTGTGAGGCCCCTGGAACTATTTGAAATTTAAGTGTGTAAGTCATATGCGGTGAAGTACACAACTCTGAAACATGCAGCTTACTGAATTCTAACATATGTGTATATCCATGTAGTCCCTCCCCGAGCATACTGAGTGTCTGCAGCCCCCGAAAGCCTCCTCCGGTGGTTTCCCACCAGCGGGTTCCACCCCAGAGGCAACCATGTTCTGACCTCCGTCACCGTCCGCCAGTGTCATCTGCTCTGGACTTCACTGAATGGGCTCGTCGGCACACGCACTTTGAGCCTGACTTCTCTCCCTCACCGTTACACCTCTGACATTCACCTGTGTGGTCGCATACAGTGCGGTTTGTTGTCGCATCGCTGTGTGGTGTTCCACTGTGTGTGACCGCCACGGTTCACCTACTTGCCACACAACACTGATGGGAACACCTGTCGTCGCGGTGGCCGCTCACCGAGGTGACACTGTATTGGCAGTGTTGCTGGCCTGGCTATCCCCAGCCCTGTCAGTGGGGAGGGGCCTTGACTCCTCCCATCTAACCCTCAGCCCCTAGCAGAGCAGACTGGCTGAGAAGTGCACCTGGGTCACGCACAGCCAGTCTGCAAGCTGGGTGGGACCTCAAGGGACCCCACCCCAGGGAGCAGAGGCAGTTAGCTTCTAAGTCCTGGGGTGCAGAGTGGGACCAAGTGAGAATCTGAACAGAGGCTCCCGGCCAGAGGCAGGGCAGTGACACGGCTGCACCTGTAGCTGCGGAGAAGATACTGCGTGAACAGAAGCTGGGAGGGGGTCAGGGGCCCGGCGGGGTGCTCCGGGGTCCGAGTCCCTGTGGGCCTTGGGTCCATGCCCGATCCTCCCCAGTGGGTCCCTACGACTGACGGCCCTTCTCTGGAGCTGCCCTGGCCATGCCCTCGTACCTTGAGGGAAACAGTGTCCCCGGGCACCCCAAATCTTTGCGGAGGGTGAGGCCAGGTGTTCCTGGCGCCTCTGGTTTGCAGCCTCAAAGATCCTTCATTTTTCCCTCTGACACTCTCCCTTTCGGACTAATTTCCTTTTTGAAGATCAACTTCCCAAAATTAAGTCCACCCAAGTTCCCAAGTAAAATGAAAAGCCATTTTTCTTACAAATCTTATATGGACATAATTTAATATAAGGCATAAACTAATAAACTAAAGATCATATATTGCAGCAGTAGCACAATAAAAAACAAGCCGCTATAGGAGACAAATGAATGGTATTTTCGCCAAGGGGAAAAGAGAAACAGAAATGAGATGTGAGTTATATTCTGTGTATAAATAACTTTAAAGAGAAATAATAAAGGTGACGTCTGTAACTCTCAGTATATTTGGGGAGAGATTATTTAATTGCAGTAAAATAAGAGGTGATAAGTTTCGCTGAAGCTTTGCATAATCAGAATTCAGTTAAGTTTCCTGAGAAAGGCACAATAGGCGAGTATCATTTTATGGGATTTTTAAGATTTGGGAGATGTGCAACATTCGCTCCTGTTGGGGTGCCACGGGCTCCAGCGGGGCAGCTCTGCCTTCATCTGAAAGGTGGCACGTGGTCTTCGAAACTTCTTGTAAGGGCGCCTGGGTGGCTCAGTCGGTTGAGCATCCGGCTGCAGCTCGGGTCATAATCTCGAGGTTGGTGAGGTTGAGCCCCGGATCCAGCTCACTGCTGTCAGCACAGAGCCCACTTCGGATCCTCTGTTCCCCTCTCTCTTTGCCCCTACCCCACTCGTGCTCTCTCTCAAAAACAAAAACATAAAAAAAAAAAAAATACAGTTTCTTTTAAAATCTCATTAAGCAAAATACTGAGTGATAAAAAAAAATAGAACTAACTATTGACATGCACAGCAGCCCGGACGGGCCTCCAGAGAATTACGCTGGGCGAGAAAAGCTGATCCCAGAAGGTTACACACCATGTGATTCCATTTATAGGACGTTCCCAAAATGGAAAATTACAGAAACGGGAACGGACAAGAGGTTGCCAGGGTTGGGATTGGAGGGTGGTGGGTGTGGTTGTGAAAGAAGGGACTCTTGTGGTGATGGATGTTCTGTATCTTGACCATGGTGACGGACACACGAACCCACGCACGGACAAAACCCGCGCATCTAAGTGCGCGCACGGGCACAAGTGCGCAGACGTAAAATTGGGGAGAACTGAGTCAGACTGGCAGAGTATCAGTGTCGACATACCAGTGTCCCGGTTGATACCACACTATGGTTTTGTGAGGTATTACTCTGGAAGTAACAGAAACTGGTGTGTGGGATCTCTCTGTAGTGTTTCTTGCAATTGCCTCACAATAAACAGTTTCATTTAGAACAAGCAGGAAGAAACTTTCCTCAGAGTCAGCCCTGTCGGGCACCCACGTAGATGGTAAGGTAAGAAGGGAGGCCGGGACCGAGTCCTTCAGGCTCGGCCCTTGGTGCGTGCCTGGCGTCCACCGCCTGCGGCCCAGCTGTGCCGCCCGCGTGTGCACGGAGGCCCGGCTGCCGGGCTGGGCTGGTGGCAGACCCAAGGACGCTGCTTCCAGCTGCCAGTCCAGCTCCGTCGCGGGCCCAGGCTACCACCCCTTACGTCTCAGATATCTTCAGGGCCCACTCAGGGTGGCACTTTTGCCAACATTTCCAGCTGTGTTGCGATTAATTCGCTGTTGCCGTTAGGTTTGTTTGCTTGCTTTGTGGCGGCGGTGGCAGTAGGAGGAGGTGAGAGAGGACAGGCGCTGGGGTCGGTCAGGTCACAGTGCAGCCGGCAGGGCGGGGTGCCTCTCGGAGCTGACGGGCTGCTCTTGTGTCTCCCCGGAGACACAGGGGCGGCTCACGGGAGCCGCAGGGAGTTTGGAAATGCAGAGACGCGTAAGCAAGAAAATGAAGATGAAAAGCACTCTGCCCAGAGAAACCCAGGGTCAATGTGTCAGAGCATTTCCTTGCCTTAAAAACATTGTGTGTGGGTGCGTGCGAGATTCTGTTTTGATCCCTCGTTTTTCACTCAACATTACGTTCCGAGTCTTCTCCGTGACCAGATTAAGGGTGATTTAGAGTGTCTTACGGGGCGCCTGGGTGGCGCAGTCGGTTAAGCGTCCGACTTCAGCCAGGTCACGATCTCGCGGTCCGGGAGTTCGAGCCCCGCGTCAGGCTCTGGGCTGATGGCTCAGAGCCTGGAGCCTGTTTCTGATTCTGTGTCTCCCTCTCTCTCTGCCCCTCCCCCGTTCATGCTCTGTCTCTCTCTGTCCCAAAAATAAATAAACGTTGGAAAAAAAAAAAATTTTAGAGTGTCTTAGTGTGATCGCATGTGGCTATCCCAAACCCTTTCGAACCAACACCTTGCTCACTTGGTGGAGTTTTTGACTGTTTATTTCAGAATCCTGCTCCTCTGGAGACACCACTCAGGTGTGAATCCTCCTCAGAGATTTCTTTTTCCATCTAGTAAGCACAGCATTATGAAGAAAAGTCGAGAAAGGTATTTGCTTGCTGCCTACATCGTAAGACTCATCAGGGCAGTAACAGTTTTACTATTATATTCCCACCCGGCTCAGTTTTATGGAGTGAAATTGGGGGTGTTTGTGCAAAACTTCCCTTTTGCAGGGAGAGGAATGGTTTGTGTCTGTGAATTTTATCTGGTTTTAAAAAGTTGTTTTGTAATGATCTCTTGGCGCATTTATCTTACTTGCTGAGTCTGAGCGTGCCGAGGTTTTTATAGCTTCTTAAAACTGTTAGGAGACGCCATTGGACCTCTTGGTGGGGTCACACCAGTTCAGTGGTGAGACCCCTTTGATCAGGAACCCCCCAAAATTTAAACAGAAGCATGTAAGGGATTGTGGGACTTCAGGGGGCTGGCGGGGGGCAGGGGACTGCTGCTTCTCATTATGAGCTCTTGGGTGACATTTGATATTTTTACCGTGTGAATGTGTTACTTTGCATAAAAACCATGGGGAAAGATGCCTTCGGTTCGGTCTTGAAAGTCACAAGGGATAAATGTCCTCAGTTTACAGAAATGTAGGAAGGCTCCCGTTCCTTTCTCTTCCACGTAAAAGATGTGGGTTAGTGTGGTGGCCAGAGAAAGAAGATGTTTCTGGTACTCTCAGGAGCTCGGGCTGGCCTTTGATTCGAAAGCGAGCTGTGCCATCCCAGACCGACCTCCCTCCCCCGTCGGGGGAGGGCCCATTAGATGGGGTGTTGTTTGTGCCCCGGGAGAGGTGCTGGTGTGCAGGGGGCTCAACCACAGTGCTCCTGCATCAAAGGAAGAGAATGCTGTCCTGGGTTTAAAGGAAATTGCATTAATGGATGAATGAATGCATTTAATTTAAGGATTTCCCCATAGCGGTTTCTTGGACCCTGGATGCCTGCTACTACACCTTTGCTGCTGGCAAAGGTGTAGACATTCAGAAGTCAGTCCCCGGGCCCCGGTCTTTGCCCATGTTCCACATCATGCCTTCCTTCCACGTCTCAGCTTGAACATTAAATTTAATAAATAAGCTTAAGAAAATTATTTCTGTCTAGCTAAAAGGTGGTTTCTTGAAATATTTTTAAGTGAAGAGAACTATATGCATATCATATAGTAGTCTTTTCTGCATGTAGAATTGTTCTGGGTACCTATAATGGAATGAAATACATTTATAGTCCTAAGTGTTCAACAAAATCATCATGCCCTCCAAAGTCTCTACGGTCTTAGGGCACTTGGTATTTGGTGAAAGACAGCGAATGCTCTTCTGTAACTTTCCCACAGTGACTCAGGGAATGAGCCCTTTGAAAAGATTGATTCTTCCCATAAAGCTCAGATGTATATTTCGGTGAGGGTCCATGTTGGTTCCAGACAGAGTTGGGAAGATTGCTTCCGGGGGCCTTCCTTCTCTCCCCTTTGGGCATCAGTGGCTCCGAATATGCGGCTGCTTCCTCGACAGCCCCGACTCGCCACGTCCAAACCCGAATTCTTAATCTTCCTCCTGAAAGCTGCCATTTCCCGTTCTTACCCATCTCGGCCAATGGTTAGCCTGATTGCCATGGCCAACCCCTGAGAGGCACTGACTCCTCACTCTTTCTCACTCGCCCTCCGGTGCCCTGTTGACAGTACCCCGAACCTGTTGGCTGCTCTCCGTCTCTGCCATCACTGTGACTCCCCGGTCCAGGCCACCGTCCCGACTCACGGCCTCCTCACTGGACTTCCTGCTTCCGCTTTTACCTAGTAAAGTCCATCTGCCATTACAACGGCCACCAAATCTAGAAATAAGATCACATCACTGGCCTGTTTAAAACTTCCCAGTGGCTTTATATCAGTCAAGTTCTAGCCAGCAAAACAGGCCCGACTTCAAGTGTGTATAACCAAGGGATTTAAGTAGGGAGTTGTTCACACAGAGGGTGAGGCAATCTGGAGACAGCCCGCATAACATGGCAGGAATCCGTTGCCACCTCTAGTCCGGAGGGACAAAAGGAGGAAGCTAGAGCGGCACTGAGGATCATCCAGATTTCCTTCCCGTGGCCACTACGGGCCCAGTACATAAAGCAGTGCCTGGCGTATAGGCGCTTAGTAAATGTTGGTCCGACGTTTGGTTGGACAGATGGATGGGCGGACAGACGGACGGATGGATGGACAGACGGACGGACGGACGGGTCGGCTTTCCCACTTGGCATCTCCCTTCCAGATATCATGTATATATTTGGAAGGCCTGATGGTGGCCTCCTGCTTTCCTTAGGCAGTGGCCCTCCCCAGGGATCTCTGCCCAGGAACTATGTGGCCTCTGGTGTCAGACGTGTTTGAGTTTGAATCCTGAGTGCCCTCACCTCGCCGTATAAGCTTGGATGCTTCTGTTTCCTAGTCAGTCAAAGAGGGATCATAGTAATGATGGCCGCCTCACAGGGTTGATGTGAGCGGCCTCAGGCGCCAGTGTCCAGCTTCAGCGTGGGGCCGTGCCGCAGGCACAGGTAAGTGTAAGTTGGACAAACAGCCAGTTTGTGCCTCGAGGGCAGCTGCTGTGGTCCGGGCAACACCCCGTGGGCATCACAGAAGCTCCGTGGTGTTCTCTGCGTAGTCTTCTTTGCAGGACTTTGCAGAGCCAGCAGGCTGAGCATTTCAGAGCTGGGTACCATGGGGTGGCACTGTCGGCCAGCCGTTGGCCTCAGCATCCACACGCTCTGCCTGGATGCAGGCCCTCTGCCAAGTGAGTCTGTGCCGACAGGGCCCAAGTGGCCCTGTGATGGTCAGCCCAGATTTCTTTTCATGTTTACTTACTTATTCTGAGAGAGAGAGAGAGCTCTAGCTCTAGCAGGGAAGGGGCAGAGAGAGAGAGAGGGAGAGAGAGAATCCCAAGCAAGCTCTGCGCTGTCAGCACCAAGTCCAATGTGGGGCTTGAACCCACAAACCGTGAGATCATGGTTGGACAAAACCAAAAGTCTGACAGTTAACTGACTGAGCCACACAGGCACCCCAGATTTTTAAATTTAAAAATCACACTGTTTGGGATTGACTGTATAATTTAGCAATGTCTTCCAGGAACCGGACTGGATGTAGAACAGATCACTGAAATCTATCTAGCCAGTCAGTTTCACTAATTTGTGTTTTGGGAATGCAGCGAATGCGGTAAAACCAGACAGAATTCCTGGAACGTGTTCTCAAACGCGTCAGCTCTCCTGAGGAAAACCAATCGCACCTCTGTCTGGAGGTCTGAAGGCCCCACACCGGCCTGTGGATCTGGACCAGGACTTAGCCACTGTGGAGTTTGCTAGTGCATGGAGTGAGGTATTCAACCTCGACAAGTGGCCTCGACATTAAATAAAATTTTCGGAAGGAATTTTTCAGATTGAGAAATTGTTCATTTAAATGTTCACACTGAGGGGCGCCTGGGTGGTGCAGTCGGTTGAGCGTCCGACTTCAGCCAGGTCACGATCTCGCGGTCCGTGAGTTCGAGCCCCGCGTCAGGCTCTGGGCTGATGGCTCGGAGCCTGGAGCCTGTTTCCGATTCTGTGTCTCCCTCTCTCTGTGCCCCTACCCCATTCATGCTCTGTCTCTCTCTGTCCCCAAAATAAATAAAAACGTTAAATGTTCACACTGAGAAGTGCCTGGCTGGCTCAGGCAATAGAGCGTGTGGCTCTTGATCTCGGGGTTGTGAGTTCAAGCCCCAGCTTGGGTGCAGAGATTCCTTAAAAATACAATCTTTGAAAATTTTCAATAAATAAAATAAATAAAAAATAAATGTTCCCACTCATTTAATAACGACTCCTACCTTTTATCAGATGTTCAATAACTGCTTGACTCTCTCCCTAAGTGCTGTACTGTGTCCAGCCCCCCCCCCCCCCCAGGCACCGCCGCGTCGACGCGATTTGATAGTGAAGGAAGCCCACCCTGGAAGGGGCCAAGTGACTTGCCAAGGCGTCTAGTCCAGGAAGAGTCGGAGCCAGAATCCCACCCGAGGTGTCGGGCCCCAAAGTCTGCTGTTGGACACTGTGCACTGCCCCGACCCAGAAGGTCACGTCAGTGGGAGGAAACTGCTGCCTTGCGCTTGGTGGCCAGACCTGGGGTTCGGCGTTGGGTCTCGTCAGTGTCTTCCACGTGCATGGAGGGGATTTGGACAGTGGTTGCCACTTCCCGATGCACTTTCTGTGGGGCCGCAAAGTGAAGGCAGGGGATGGTCGAGGTGGGACTGAAAGCCCTAGAGCGTGGTGCAGTGTGCAGACTGCTTCCACGTCACTGAGGTCGGACGCTGAGCCTGTCCCCCTCACCCACCTGGCTTGTTTCTTCGGCCGGGAGCGGCGTGCAGCTCAGTGGCCTCCCTCCTGCAGGGGTCAGATCCCCGCACCTCCTGGTGGGGCTTTGCTAGCCACCCTGTCGCTTTCTAGGCCGAACACCCTGTTGTAATTTTCTTCATACTTTGTGCTGTTTCATATTTTCCTTTCTGTTTGAGTGGCTGTTTTCACTTTCCATCTCCTCTCCACTAAAATGCAAGTTATGGATGATCAGAAACTTTGCCGAGTCCGCCAGCCAATAGAAAGTTGTTCAGTGAACTATTAAATGAACTTCTCAAGTCAACAAAGCAAAATACAAGAGAGACCTCACAACCTGCAAAGAAGAGAATGGATGCCAATAACTTTAAACAAATGGCTGGAATTTAAGTGCAGAGTTAAATTCTGTTCAAGATTCACCGAGACTGTATAAACAGCTTGATTTTTCCTGCACTCTTAGATTGGCAACCTATTTGAATGGAGCTGGAAATCCTCAGCTTTTTAATAAAAATCTCACCAACAAAGAAAGGCTACCAGATAACCTTTGGATTGGGCACCGGACCAACATGGCCGTGTTAGGCAGCCGCACTGTTGGCCATCTGGCCCGACTGCTCGGAGTTTCAGAGGCTGAAACGTTTCCACTGAAACCCAGCATAGACTGCTCTTCGTTGAGAGGAAGGAGGCAAGAGCAGGTTTTCCTGAGTGCCGGAAACGCCCTTCGGTAAAATGATGTCCAACCCAAACTCTAGTACCTTGGAGGGTAGTAAAGTGTGCACAGAAACCCTCGTAATGTGGGGAGATTACGGTGTCCATAAATATTTATGGGGCAGCCACAGCTTCTTAGGCAGAATACACAGGACATCTGCCACCAAGGCTGAAATACCCGCTGGATATTTCCGTCCGTAGACTCGAGGAACATACTCGTTTTTTACAAAGAAAAGTCGTGTTTTGAAGGTGAGTTTGGGGTCAGAGGGCTTATCTCCTTCTAAATTCCCCACCTACTGAAACTGTCTGCCTCAGAGATCTCACAAGACGCCCTCGCCCCACCGATTTCTAATCCCTCGCTGTCTCCCACCAGGAGGGGACTCCGATGTCTGGCCCTTGCAGGTCCTGGTGCGACGCCCTGACTCACGGCTCCAGGGAGGCGTGCGGCGTGCAAGGAGAGGCGCGTGCCGGCTCGATCCCGGTGCCTCCTTGGCCTTGAGCCCCCGGGAAGGCTGGGCGCTCGGTTCTTGAGTTTTGCTGGCAGTTTTCCCACTTGCCGCGGAGTTCCCCGTAAGAAGTGTGGTCTTCCTCCTGTTGTTTTGGGTTGTTGTTTATACAGCGCTCCAGATACATATGGCACATGGAAGCAATTAAGGTAAAGATGTAAAGTGGGCCTGTCCCCCAGGGCTCCCGATCTGCCAATCTCCCGCTTCCAGGGAGACCCCGCGTAGACAGGAGCCTCGTGACGTGAGGCTCACACGGAACAGGCACGGGGAGAGTACACTGTGCAGAGCAGTTCCGTTTTGTCGCTTTTTAAGATTGGTTTTTAACGTCAGTTGATAGAAAACAGAAGCCCTTCCGTACAAAAATGAATCAGGTTTGTAGCTGCTGCTGCTGGTGGAAACTCACCCTGTGGCTTGGTAGCCACGCAGGCCGTGACAGACATTTGCCGTCTCTCATCTAGAAACTGCCATAAACCGTCTGGTATGAGTGTGTCTTCACGGGTGCAAAAGAGAGACAGACAGGAGGCCTCAGGGAGCAAAGGCCGTGACCTCGTCCGTGATGGCTTCTCTCCATTCCTGTGCGTCACTGGCAGTTTGGTCCACCTGGAGGTGGCCACGCAGTGCGGCATGGGGACTCCACACGCACTCTCTCGGTGACCGTGACTTGCCACCATTGCCCCCACCGAGCCGTGCTGGCCTTTTCACATTCGGTAGCGTGTGCATACGTGGCTTGTAAGTGTGCCGTGGCCACTAGCAACCAACACATCCTTCCTCTCTCTTCCCCCCGAACTGCCACGGGGGCATTGTGCAGAGTGTGGCGAGAACAGAGGCACCCTGGTTGTCTTAGGCTCAGCCCTGAGGAGAAAAGACTAAACTCCAATCCAACAGAGCGTCATGAATGTGGAACAGTAGAAAAGGCGCCTACACTCTGCACTTACCACGGTCAAGTGGACTTCATGTACTGGACGTTGACTTGCTGTGCCGTTGAATGTGATTCCTTACAATGTGAAAATTTAACCAAGACAGGGTTGTGCAGGGTTGTGCAAGACAGGGTTACGCAACAGCAAGAAGCCACCTTATATTTAACCTGAAGGGGGCAGCAGCTTATTCTCTCCAAGGCTTGAAGCCCTATTTAGACCCAAGGGAGGGGGAGGGGGTCTTGCAACGTGAGTGTGTAAGTTATAGTAGCAGAGAGCAGATATATGGAGAGACCTGCCACATTCAGATTTTAGCAATGCTCATAAACCCTTTCTGATGACACATAATGGAGAGAAGAGAGCAGGGGATAAAATTTTGATAGCGATTTAGGCTGACTGAATGTGAACAGACTCGATTTAATATTCAGACTAGTCAAGTAATTTGCTCTGAACTCCAAAATAATAAATATAAATGTGAAGTAAATGCATCAGGCCGGCCAGAGGCCCAGGGGAGAGTGCCATGCCGACCCAGGGTGGGGCCTCTCGTCTGTTTCTGCTTCAGACCCCTGACATTCGGGGCCGGGGCAGCCAGGCAAATGACCCTGAGACGGCACGCATGTGTTTCCCCATCGCAGCCTGGCAGCCCCTGGGCTTTGCCAGAGGTGTCTCCCTCTCCCTCTCCCTCTCCCTCTCCCTCTCCCTCTCCCTTTCTCTCTCTCTCTCTCTCTCTCTCTCTCTCTCTCTCTCTGTCACACACACACACACACAACACACACACACACACACACACACACACACACACACACACACACTGGCTAAGCATGTCTGAGAACAATTCAGTTCCCAGTAACTCTGATTCTATGGACAAAGGGAAGCTTCTTGTAGTCAGGGATCAGGATTTTTTTTCTGTGTGACGAGCCCAGGATTTATTTTGGCAAGTTCAAAAAGTAGTATGTGTTGTCATGAATTCCCAGGCATTGTCTGCCTCAACTGGGCTGGGCTGGAGCCCCTGGGTTCCAGCTTTCGTGACCTGTGCTCATTTAAAAAGATGATTTACAGCATCAATAAGAGAACAGCACAGAAGCAGACACAGTCAGCTGCATTTTAGTTTCAGAAAATAAGACGGTCTCTAGGACACGACACAGTGACTTCATTTTAAATACTGCCCGTAGATTTCGGTATCACTTGAATATTTGAAAGAGAATTATGGGTGTTCACAGCATTCGTTGATCTAGGGCTCAAGGGTGGTGTCGGGAAAAAAAATCCCAAAGTCTTGAAGGAGGATATTTTCAACATCTTTCTCCAACTGAAATCCAGCTGCTGTGTGTTCCCCCGGCCATGTTCCCAAAGCTTATTCATGTTCCACTGTCACGGCATCCCCAGGTCACCCACACTGGTGTCAACCACATCCCACTTGTGCTTCTCTAAACCGGTGTACTTGTCAGCTTACGTAAATACAGAATGAAGCTGCGAGTCACCAAAATTATCCTTGTGGCTTTTGGGGCACGCGTAACTTTTAACACACTACTTGAATTTCCGGTCTAAAATCGATCAGAATCTTGGCCCTCCTCCCGACCGAGACAAGGACCTCGGGTTGCCTCATTTGTAACCGCTGTCACCTTCGCTCCGTGTCACTGTCCGTGTCCGGCCCTTCCGGTGTCAGTATCTTCCTCAAGCACTTTTTTCCATAGACATTTTCGCTGCATCACTAATTGGCCATAAGGCAATTTTGCCATAGAAGGTAAAAAAATAATTGTTGACAGTTCAATTTGACAATTTGGTTCCATCAGACTGGTTCACAGTTTGGTCTCCGTTGGTGCAGGACTCCCACTTTTATATTATATAGATCTTAGCCCTCCTGATGGTCTACACGGCCGCACGGGGTGTTCAGACCACATTTCCCATGGAACTTTGGAACATCTATCAGCAGACATGTGACAGTTTGCCACGAACACACAACAGCGTGGATGGCTTTCACAGCGTAGCACAAAGCCCAGTTACAGTACGCACCCTCGTATCTAGAAACTGGTGCCTCTCTTAACGAAGGAAGGAATTTTAGTGGAAAAGGCAGTGTGATGCCGGACAAGGAAACAGACTGACACGCAAAACAGTGCCCAATACCAAGAACAGAAGACGTGGAAGACAAGTCCACAAAATAAATCAGTCATTTGTCAGTATTGACCATGAATCTGCACCATACGTTTTGGGTTTTTTTTAATTTTTTTTTGACGTTTATTTATTTTTGAGACAGAGAGAGACAGAGCATGAACGGGGAGGGTCAGAGAGAGGGAGACACAGAATCGGAAACAGGCTCCAGGCTCTGAGCAGTCAGCACAGAGCCCGACACGGGGCTCGAACTCAAATACCGCGAGATCGTGACCTGAGCCAAAGTCGGCCGCTTAACCGACTGAGCCACCCAGGCGCCCCATCTGCACCATACGTTTTGAATGTGTTCAAATATCTTGTGTTTTGCAATAAAGTCTTGAATTTTTATTCGTTTTTCGTGTTCCATTATGTCCTTTTTCACGAATGTCCCTCTTTTATCTTTTGTGATCTTGTATCTTTTGTATCTTTTATGGCAGCATTGCCTCACGGCCCGCTGGTTCTGTGGTGTCTGGAACCATCACTGCCCCCCAGAGTCGTGTTTCCATGTCGTTTCCAACCACCCAGCAAGCCCTTGGCATGATCACATGTTGGATCGTCAGTGCTTCTTGAGGTGTCGTCACGTTTGCTTTGTTAATTTCACTAATGCACCTTGTGTGTCACTTCTTCCTTCCAGAATTGCCTCATTTCCTTAGTTCTTTCAGCAAGGTCAGGTGGTGGTAAGTGTTCCTGTTGGAACATATCTGTGTGTCTTCGTCTTACCTGGAGCTGGTTTAGTGAGGTGTGGACGGTTGTGCACTACAAGGTTCGAGCAGCCTTTGGAAGATCTCGTTCCATCACGTCTTTGATTCTATTTTGCGGCTGAGAAGTCTGCTGTCCCTGCCCCCGGCTGTCGGTAACTGTTGCTGCCTCACTGACAGCTTGCAGGGTCGTCTCTCTGTCTTTGGTAACCTGTGGTTTTCACTGTAACTTATTTAGTCAGGGATCTCTTTTATCCTGCTTGGGACTTAAGTCTTATGAATCCAGGAAGGTATAATTTAATCAGTTTTGTAAAATTCTCAGGCATTACCTCTGCCGTGTTGCCTCTATTTCTTTATCCTTGGAGGATGCCTGCGGGCTCCCTGCTGGACCACTCACGCCTTCTGTGTCTCCATACCCCTGTCCTCAGCCTCTTGGTTCACACCCCCTTCTGTCACCTCTCCTTGTCCCCCCCTTGCTTCCATGCGCAGTGATCACTGGAATCTTCTTTTCCTTCCTTGTTCTCTTTATCCCTTTATTGCTCCCAATTACTGCACCCGAAACGAAAACTTACTCACTGTGGAGGTGCAACCGACATGTGTTGATCGAATTTCATTTTTAAAAACATCAGGAACAAACACCCAGAAATCCACTACAGAACGTTTCCCTGGAGAACCTCACGAAACCAAACAGGATCACGTCTATAGAGTTCTCTTCTAGGCCCCTGTGTCTTCGGTTGGCAGCCAGCCTGATCTCTTTTAGGCCTGTCCTGATTTATTTTTGGTCCCGTGCATATGAGCTGGCGCTTATTTTCATAACTGCGTTTATGCTTCCAAGCCATGACAGACAAATCGTTGCCCTGGGCTCCCTCGTGGCTCCGAGCTTCAGCTCACCTCCTGCCCGAAGGAGTAACTCACCCTCCAGCAGGCTCCAGTCTGTTCTCTGCAATTAGTTATCTAGCAATTGAGCGAGCTTCTCGGGATGACCGTCTCTCAGAGAGACAACTGCAGATGCGGCGGGCGACGGCCTTTCTGAAGTCTGAGCGCCTGTGCGCACGGTAGGGAGTGGCGTTCGCTGTCTGTGAGCGTTTGGAGAGAAGCACAAGCAGCGGCGACACCACTTTTTTCCAGTCATGTGTGTAGCCAGTCGGCCCCCTCCTGCCACATCCTGGCCCACGGGCTCCAAGAGGGAAGTTTCTGTCCCGGAGCACGGGAAAACCGATGAAAGAAAGCGTCTCTTTACAACATTGCCGACAACATCCACCTCCACTGGGCCGTGATTTCTGTGGAATCCGGACCCCCCTCACTCCCGACGTTCCAATTAGGCAGTTCGCTTGCTTTCGGAGCGTTGGAAACATCGGCTCAGAGCCTCCCAGCCCCTTCCCCTGAAAGCCCCGGCATGAGCAGGAGGCGGCCGAGCTGAGGGAGGAGAGAGGGCTGCCAACCGAGCCCCGGTTTTCAGGCAGAAGTGGCGTTGCCATTTGGCTTCTTCTAACTACGGCAACGACTCCAGGTTGTTCTTTGGGTGACGCCGAGGGTGGGGGGTCAGAGGGAGGGAAGAGAGGGAACCCTTGCCTGCTGGCCAGTTGCCAGATTGAAGTCCAAACGCCTGGGTGCCAGATGTGCCTCGGGCGCGAGGCCCGCTGTGGACCGGCGGCTGCACTTCGCGCGGGAGACGTCGCGCTCGTCCGGGAGAGGATTGCGAGACCACACCGAAGACGGGCGGCCCGTGGCCCGGGTTGCCTCCGCCCGCTCGCTTTCTTCTCCACCCGCCTCCCAGGCCCTCTGCACCCTTGCCCGCCTGAGGGCTCGCTGCCAGCTCATCAGTCTGGCACCTTCTGCACCAGACCTTGGTCCTGATCTCAATCATTCACGCCTCGCTGTCTTTACTAAAGTTCAGCGGAGGGAGACGCAGCTGGTTGGTACCTTCAGGTGATGGTCTGGGACCGTCGTGCCGTGGCCAGGCGGTGGAGGTAAAGCAAGAAGCGGCAGGCTGGCCGTGCTGCCCCCAACCGACAGCCATGGTCGGGAGAAGTCCGGAACGACGTGGTGGTGCCCGTGGGTCAGAACGCCGCTGGCCGGGATGCCACAGGAAGTGAAGGCCACCCTCATGTCTGCTTAGTATTTATTGAGCTCCTGTCTCCCTTCGAGCGGGAGCACTTGCCGGGCATGCCCCTCCTCCCTCCTCCTGGGAGCCTGAGCTTGGCTCTCTCCCTCTCCGGTTATGGGGTTTGGACGAAAGCAGGCCTGTCTCCAATGTGGCTCCCTTGCCCATTGCCAGCGCTGGGCCCATTACCTCATCTCTCTGCTCGGGCGTCTCAATGTGTGAAACTGAGGGGTGGTGAAATGCACCTTGCCAGGGCATCAACAGGAGTGAAAGGGCCCGGCCCAGGACAGGCTGGCACTCTGCCCTCCTCCCCTTCGCCTGGCCTTCGGTGGTGTATTGCCGGGTCTTTGCAGCTGGAGTGTTAGCAGATTTTAACGTAGTTCAAAATGAAGCAGGTCTGGGGAAAAAAATAGATGTGGCCGATAGTGACAGCCCCCCTCTGCCAGAAGACATCCTCGGGTGACCCGACGCCCTTTCCGACACCCACGTGCTGGCATCTTAGGAAATATCAAGCCACATGAAGAGCCGCGAAGGACCCTCCAGTCTGCATCCCACATTCCTGCTCGGGCGGGCAGCTGCTGTCACCGGTCACCGACTCTGCACGTCCCGTCTTCAGTCCCCTAACTGGGCCGGAGGGGAGAAGATTGACCTGCAAAGACTGAAAGAGGAGAAATGTCTCGGGGACGGGCGGGGGGGGGGGTCCTCAAGGCCCCACGTGACCCCACCGCTCCACCCCCGGGGCAGACACCCGGAAGAACTGAGGACAAGCGCTCCAGACAGACACCTGTGCGCAGTGTTCGTGGTAGTGCACGGCGGGAAGGGGTGTGTCTGCGACGGACGACAGACGAGTGGAAACGAGGAGCGTGGTGTCCACACACACGGAGTATCACTCAGCCGTGGAAAGACACGAAGTTCTGACACTTGACAGCAGAGGCGAGCCTCAAAAACATGATGCCCAGTGAAAGACGCCAGACGCAAAGGCCACGTTTTCTCTGGGTCCAGTTCTGTGACATCCACAGAGACAGAAAGCAGATCAGTGGGTGCCAGGGGCCGGGGGGTGGGAAATGGGGGTGGGGGGGGCGGGCTTCTTAGAGACGGAGTGTTCGGGAACCGGTCAGAGGTGGCGGTTACACAACACGCACAAATGATGTTCACTCTCACATGGTGAATTTCCCCTAAAAAACGCCCCCACAACGTCTCATAGAACCATACACCTTTCCAAAAAAAACTTCAGGAAAAGAGCAAACTGTGCGTTTCTGTGTGAGAATCAGTGAGCACATAATCCAAGCAGAACTTCCCCTCAACCGCTCCTGGACAAAGAGGAAACTTTTCTCTTGCTCTGAGATCCTACCGTGCCGGCGACCCCGCCCCCGTCGCGGCCATTCCCTAGCCCAAGCGTGCTTCTGCAGATCACGCCTGTGGAACTGCTCTCTTTCTGATTTGGCCTCTTTCACATTGGAAGTAATTTGGGATCAGCTCTAATATTTTTTGCTTTAGAAAAGTAGTAAAAATTAATTAATCTACAACCGCGCTGATAGCAAAAGTTAATAGAAATTTTAATAAAAATACAACCTCAATAAGCTTCTCTATTGTTCTAATAAATGCAGTAGTAGTTTAGAATCGTAGATAAAAAAAATTAATAAAACAGCTGAGGCTAGGGACCAGGAAGCTCAGATGAAGGGACAGTCTCTGCCCCACTTCCCCAGCCGCTGAGGGAAGAAGATGCCCGTGATGAGCCGTTCCCACTTGATGCTGTGCGTTGGAAATTTTCTTGAACATTTAACTAATTCTCCTTGTGTGATGGCCTATTTTTTAATTATTCAGATATTTTTATCCAATATAAAGAGGTCTTGTCGACAACTCTGATACCAAAATACAGTGATACATTCACAGAGAAAATAACTAGGGAGAGGGTTCTAAGAAAACCCAAAGACACACTTGGCTTTGAAGGCACAGGGAAAAGCGGGAGCTTTGAGTTCATGAGGCCCCCATGTCGGGCTGGCGTTCCCCGGGCTCACGGCAGCCTGTTCCTCAGGGTAAGCAGACAGATCCCAGGCGGGGTGGACAGTCGGGTGAGAAGCGACGTCCCGGGACAGGCAGCCTGTTCGGGAATGGGCTGCACGCTGGAGAAGTGCTCGAGGCAGAGCCTGGGGCCCCGATGGTGACCTGCTCAGGTCACAGGGTCTCTGCTGGCCTGGCCTCTGGGTGGAAAACCAAATGGGAATGTCTTTGGTCACGTAGAGCTTGTTAGAAGGTGAGGGAAGTATGGAAACGAAAGAATAGGGAAGCGAAACGCATTTTAGTTGCTTTTCATGTAGCCAGCTTTCTTTGCTAAATTCCAGAACTAGAATTTAAATGAAGTCAATGTTGCCAGAAATCAGCATTCTGGGGCGCCTGGGTGGCTCAGTCGGTTAAGCGTCCGACTTCGGCTCAGGTCACGATCTCGCGAGATCTCGCGAGATCTCGCGTGAGTTCGAGCCCCCCCCCCCCCCCCCCCCCCCCCCCCCCCCCCCCGTCGGCTCTGTGCTGACGGCTCAGAGCCTGGAGCCTGTTTCCGATTCTGTGTCTCCCTCTCTCTCTGCCCCTCCCTTGCTCATGTTCTGTCTCTCTCAAAAACAAAAATAAACATTAAAAAAAAAAAAATTAAAAAAAAAAAAGAAATCAGCATTCTGCTGTGCTGAGAATATCGGAGGTGGAGGAGAAGGTGTGCCCTGCAAGGCCCATTAAGGGGCTAAAGCGATAGAAAGGACGCCTGCAGACGGACCCCAGGGGATCACTAACTCTGCTCGAGCCTCCTCCTCCTTCCCCCCCCACCCCCCCCCCCCAGGGCCCCTGCAGAGCAAGGGTCGCTGTAGCAGCACTGGCAGAGACATTGTTCCCCGGGCACTGGCACCAGCTTCCGGGGGCAGTCCGGAGCCCTCCCTGCACTGTCCTTACTGCCTCTCCGGAGTCATGGGGAGAGCTGGCAGCAGGGAGAGGAGGGCTAGTCCGGAAGTAAGGCCTTGGGGCAGGAGGGAGAGCTGCAGGTGCCTGAGCGGCGCATCCCTCGGCTTGTTCCTTGTTCCACCCGCTGCCTGGACTCTGCCCGTCACTCACACCTGCCCTCGCGTGGGGGCCTCTGAGCCCCCATCTGCGGGGGCTCCATCTGTGGGGAGAGAGAGCAGCCGCTCCTGGGGAAAACCCGAGAAGTCTCTTAAAAATTATTATGGTAGGGGCACCTGGGTGGCTCCGTCGGTCGAGAGTCTGACTTCGCTTCAGGTCATGATCTCACAGTTGGTGTGTTCGAACCCGGCACGGGGCTCTGTGCCGACAGCTCGGAGCCTGGAGCCTGCTTCGGATTCTGTGTCTCCTCTCTGCCCTTCCCCCACTAGTGCTCTGCCTCCGTCTCTCTTTCTCTCTTTCTATCCCTCAAAAATAAACATTAAAAATGTTTTGAATTATTATGGTAAATTTCAACTGTGAACAGAAGTAGAGCTTTTGAGTCCCCACGTACCCATCAGCAGCTTTTTATCCCTCCCCTCTACTGTTTTTTTCTTCATTGTAGAGAGATACGCATAGCATAAAAATTTACCATTTTAACTGTTTTTAAGTGTACGATTCAGGGGCATTACGCACATTCACACTGCTGTGCAACCATCATCACGGTCATCTCCAAAATGTTCCGTATCCCCACACTGCGACTCTGTCCCCGTTACACACTGACCTCCACCTGCTCCCCCAGCCCACCCCCCACCTCCGCCCGTGTCTGTGTCTGGGAGTCTGACGACCCCGGGACCGTGTGTGAGTGGGTCCCAGTACGTGTCCTCCCGTGTCTGAATCTGGCTCATCGGAGAACCTCATGTGAGCAGATGCATATGGTATGTGTCCTTTGGTGACAAATTTCACAAACGTATGATTTCACTTAGCGTAATGCCCTCCCCTGTTTCCAGATCTGAGAAGTCTTAGATCCCTAGAGAAGCTGGGGATCATCTCAAGCCGAAACTGCCTCTACTTTTCTTTAAAACAAAAGCACTGGTATTTCCAGCTCTGCCCGCACGAGCACCTCTGGCCCCACTACCAGCTCACCCTGCAGCAGAGTTGAGAAGGGGCGGGCCAGAGAGGTTGAGAGACTGCTCCAACATGACTCAGCAGCGGGAGGGACACGAGGGCTCGTGTTTTTACCCCGACACATGGGCCACTGCCGCCCGCAAGGGAGGCTGGCTTCACTTCTGCAGGCCCAGGCTCTGCTCCGGAATGCGCTGGGCCCTGAGGTCCCCTGAGGACACTTGGGCCTCCGTGGGCCTCTTCTGGCAACTCACCCTGGCCCGTTTGACTGGTCAGAGTGGGAGTGGAGACCTCATCCCTACATCCCACTTCTTATTGGTCCCAGGAATCAGATAGGTCCTGCAGCCTCTAATCAGCCGAGTCAAGAGAAGGACTTAGGCTCTGCCTCCTACCGTCCCCAGAATGGCCTGTTCTGCCCGTGGGACGCTCTAAATAGTGTGTGGGACAGTCATCAGAGAGCCGGGGAAGGTAACAAAGGAGTTCTGAATGTGAGCTGGGGAGGCACTGGTGCTGGAACGGCTCTGCGGGGGCTGGTCTGCCCCCACCAGGGTGAGTGAGCCCGACAGGCTGGGGCAGTTGTGCTCCTGGGACAGAAGTCCCCTCCCTGGGGTCTCCAGGGCTCACTGTTCTTGCCCACTGTTGTCTGTGTCTCTGAAAATGAAAGCTCGCTCTTCTAATGAGAGCAACAGCAAGCCACAATGAGCAGTCTCCTATGCTCCTGAGAGGGGCCTGGGGACACCCTGGTGGCTGGGATGGGAAAGCAGGTGAGGAAACATCCCCTCTGTGTCCTAGCCGTCATCCACAGTGACACTGGTAGGCTCCAGTCTCTGCTAATGGCTCTAACCAGTGTGCAGTTTCTCCTTGTAAACCGGCCACCTTGCTCCATGGATTTCTACGCCTGCCACTCTGGAACTCATGACTACTGTACTCACTAACTTAGAGGTAATTCAGACCGCCTTGAGTATTCTTCTTTTTCTCCTGGTGGATGGAACATAACTGACATCTGACTCTGTAGGAAAGCCAAAGGCAGCAGGAGTAGGAGTCCTGTAACAATGCCTTTGCTTACGCGTGTCTCCAGCGCAGTCTTGCCGCGCCGGCTGCTGTAAATCACAGGCAGGGACGAGCTGATGGCACTGGAGGGGCCTGGGTCAAAAGAAGCAGCAGGGAGGAGGCCATGGGCATCCGAGGGCCAGTTGCCGCTCCCCCGGCCTCAGTTTCTCTGTGTATAAAGTAGCTGGATGGGCTGTGCTGAGAATTAATTAACAAACGTCCGTTAGATACTCACAGGGTAGCTGCTCGCAGCTGCTAAGTGGTTCTAAATAATCGCAGCCCTCGAATGATGAGCCCATCGTGTCGTTGATCTGATGCATGAAAATGTTGTTATATGCCTTTTCACAAAGACTTTATTTAACAAGAGCTGATCTTTGCAATTTGGTTTATTTTCTGTATCCCTTTTAATTTCAGACTCATGGGTTATTAGCAGATAACTGCTCATTTCTGCTGTAAATCAAGAAAACACTCATTAGAAACCCTAAGCGGTGACTGCTAGGAGTTTGGGCTTGTAAAGAATGGGATAATGGCAAGATTTGGTGTTAAAAATAGGTTGAATTCAAAAGTATTTTTTGTTCAGAGAAAACAAAATGGAATTTTCTGAACTGAGCCTCTTAAATGCATTAAAATCCAAATCATACTTGACAAAGCACAGGGATGAGAGACGGCCGTCAGATTCAGATCGGGTGTTCACGACTGGGGAGAAAGGATAGCGGGTTGGCCCTGCGGAGCCTCCCCATTGACCACACTGGGTGCCAAGCTGCCCACATGTTAGCATCTAGTGCTGTGGGGCTGAAGTGGAAGGAAAGCCACGGCGGTCTCCGCCACGAAGCCGGCGCCCACAGATGCAGACAGACCACAGAGGGGTCAGAGGCGATTTTAAAAGCAAAGCTATAAACTCTGAGAAGAAAGAGGGTGCTGATTTCTAAAACATATGCTCTGGGCTGAGGACCAGCAGCCATAGAGTTTTCGTCCCCTACTTCTGGCCCCCTGGTGACATTTTCTCCTTGTGTCTCCTAAGGAACGTGTTGATTCACAGAGAGAGTGTTTTCAGGCCTTACTCCCACATTCCTCATTTAAACACGCCTTTCCAGACCGGTAGAATTTCTTTTTGCAAAATTATCCTTGTCTAATCCATAGAGACGGAAAGTGGATTAGTGGTTGCCAGGGGCTGCGGGGGAGGGGTCGAGGATGGGGAGTGACTGCTAATGGGTACGGGGCTTCTTTGGGGAGCGATGACAATGTCCCGGAACTAGAGAATGGGGATGGTTACAAAATTCTGTGGATACACTAAAAACACTGAATTTCCCACTTCAGAGCGTGAATTCAATGATGTGTCAATGATAACTCAATAAAGCAGTTACTTAAAAGAATATGCACCCCTCTTCTCGCTGGCCTAACTATAGGTACTGAGACCTTGAGTCCCCATGCTACACTGAGGGTACATAGGAACTAGCACCCACAGCCCAGCAGCTGCACGAGGACCCTGTAGTGAGGAAGGGGCTCTGAAATCCCTACTTGGCGGTGGCCCTGAGACCCTGCAGGTGAAGTGTAGGTCTGATAGATATGTAGGTCCTTTTGGGGTTTGTAGTATGGTTTGTTTTTTGGTTTTGTTTTGCCTTAAGAGATTCATATGTTGCCAAACGCTGGAGACTCCGTGCGTCAGACCTTGGGTTTGTATTCTAAAGTTTATCAGAAGTAGATAAAGGACTTGTACTTTTGATGCACTGTAAAATTGACCTATAAAGACTCCATGGGAACAACTTTGTAATGTGTCTTTGGCTTTAGGCAAAAGAAGGGAGACAAGGTGGACCTTGTTGTCCCTGCACTTTGGGAACCACCAGAATCTCCAAAAGGAATGATAGTTCCCCTTGCATCAGATCAGCAGTACAAAATAGTAAACCTCCCCGGAACTAGAGACCTCTCCTCCTTCAACAGCAGGGATGGGGCCTGGGCAGGGAGAGGCCCGCTGCGCGAGTTCCTGCTGGAGGACTTGTAGGAGACCTTGGGCAATTGTAATATGTCCATTCTTGTTTTCATGCGGTCTCTTTATTTAAAGCTCTCAGATAATTTTAACAAGAAGGTAACTAGGCAGAGATGGAACCTGGGACCCGTCTTCCCTGGCTTGGACATGTAACGTCTCATCCTCCAGAGGACACTTCTGGTGTGTCCTAGGATGGCCTTGCAAGGGGCCATCGCCTTGCCACGGGATCAACATTTGTAAGGTAGAAAATGAGAGCAAGTGGGTTCCAGGTGAATAAAGAGGGGAGCTTTCCGGGGGCGCCCGGGTGGCTCGGTCGGTTGGGAGTCCGACTTCGGCTCAGGTCACGATCTCACAGCTCGTGAGTTCGAGCCCCGCGTCGGGCTCTGTGCTGACAGCTCGGAGCTTGGAGCCTGCTTGGGATTCTGTGTCTCCCTCTCTCTCTGCCCCGCCCCCGCTCACACTCTGTCTTTTGCTATCCAAAAATGAATAAACGTTAAAAAAATTTTTAAAGGGGCGCCTGGGTGGCTCAGTTGGTTAAGTGTCCGACTTCCCGTCAGGTCATGATCTCACATCCGTGGGTTCGAGCCCCATATCAGTCTCTGTGCTGACAGCTCAGAGCCTGGACCCTGCTTCGGATTCTGTGTCTCCCTCTCTCTTTGCCCCTCCCCGGCTGGCACTCTCTCCCTCTCAAAAATAAATAAACATTAAAAAATTAAAAAAAAAAATTTAAAAAGAGGGGAGCTTTTCAGGAGACTGGCGTCAGGGCCACACTGATCATCAGTGTGCGTGTGTGGGCATCTTAGCATTGGCGGGCCCCTGCCCCCTGCTGTCACTGCAATTCCCATGTTGGAGAGAGGTGACCCTCCGGTGGCCTGTGTGGGCAGCTCTTTAGCAATAGGCCACCTTCTTCCTGCCACACAGGTCAGAATACGGTGTTCCTGGGAGAGGACCGTCCCAGAAGAGTGAGGACAGACCATAGCTGCAGAACGCAAGCGGGAAGGGCCTGGCCTCCACTGTTACCTGTCCCAGCCGCCATCTGAGAGCTGCGAGCAAGTCCCAGTGGCGGGGAGCAGCACACAGAAGCATGGGCAGCATTTCTGAGGGCAGCCTGGCTCCTCACAGGAGTGGCTTGGCCTCCCTGAACCCTGGCTGGCACAGGACAAATTCAGATGCCACCTGGGGAGCTGGCCCCTGGGTGGGCCCTCCTCCTGGGCTGGGGACTGTGCACAGGAAGGCCTTTGCTGGTAGGCCTGGCTCCGAGGTCTGCTCCCCGCAGCCAGCACCCCCAGAAGAGTGGGTGCGCTCCCAGGATGGTGGGCCGGGGGTTCCCTCTCCGGGAGGAAAATGGAGTCAGGAGGAGAGACGGCGCTGGCCTAGGAACAGGTTACTGGTCTTTGTTTATCGGGCCTCGGGGACGGCCTGCCTCTCTCCTCCCAGCCGCGTTTTCTCTCTTTCTCTCTGCTTGCCAGTTTCACGTCCAGGCGGGGACGCGGGGGGGGGGGGGGGGGGGGGGGGGGGGGGGCTGAGGGCGGATTAGCTCCCGCCCCCGCCCGGTGGGCGGCCGTTCCCGCGGCGGCAGCTGCGCTGCGGCCCTGCCAAGGGCAGCGTGGGCCCTAGTCCCCGCTCTACTGAGGGCGGAATCGGCTCGGACACGACGACTTCCTCTGCTTCTCATCAAGGCCGATTCCGCCCCGCGCCGTCGGGCCGCCGGGCCGGGCTGAGCCGGCCGCGGCCGCAGGGTCATCGGCGCACAATGGAGGGGCTCGCGCGCCGGTGCCGTTTCAGGGCTTTGTTGCCGGAGCCTCGTGCCGATGGGTTAATGGGGCAGAAGAGATCGGCGGAGGGCGACAGAAGTGGTCTTTGAAAGAGGGTGTCAGTACAGGGCAGCGAGACAAAGGCCAAAACACACACGGGCGGAGAGGGACAGATGGGGACGGGCGAGGGAAAACAATTATGCCGCGAGTGCGGGGGCGGGGCGCGACTCCATCATTTCCCGGTTAACCAGGCCGGGCCGGCGCCGCCCCGCGCCCCCTCCCCACCCCGGGGCCTGTCCCCAGCCGCCACCTTGCCCCTGGGCTCGTAACCACAGCCTCCTCGCGCCTGGGGAGGGACGGAAGAGGGGTGGGGGGATGAGTGGACGGATGAGCCCCTCTCCCCATAAGTAACCGCGCGGCCGAACCCCGGTCGGCCGGGCCGGTCGCCCCGCAGCTTCCCGCAGGACAGCCCCTCCCGGGCCGCGCTCTCCCGAGCCGGTCGGCGGAGCCCAGCGGCGCAGGACCGGCCGCCGACTGCGAGCCGCGCGCAACCCGGGCCGGCCGCCAGGCGGCGCTGCCTCCCTCCCAGCCGCCGGCCGCGCTCTGCAAACCGAGGCTGCTTAATTAACGTGCAAATTGAGTAGATTAAATGACTCTAAATAATTAGCCACAGATCCTATAAACAGGATAACATATTTAATTAAGCAGCGATATAGATTTTGGAAACTGTTAATGTATTTTTAGAATGGCTGCTTAGATCTTTCACTTTTCCCCCCTAACTTCAAACATGTAACTACAGCCCTTGGTACGTGGATAAATATCTGGAAACAAGATTATGCCTGTTAACTTCAACTAATAGAAATGTTGGTTTAACGGGAGCTTGCACAGCCCCGGCGTTGGCGCCACTCTCGGGGCCGGATGCGCGCTCGGCCGAGCTGGGGGGCCGCTTCTGTTTGGCTTTGCTGTGAGGGGGTGCTGTGTGCGCCCGAGGTCCTTGACAGAGAGGCCAGGCGACGCAGAATGAGGGGGAACAGGAGAAGGCAAGTGAAAATACAATCCAATTTCATTATATCAATCACATTTAATTGGCAATTTGTACAAGCAATGACCGGGCTGGCTTTAGGTAAAACTATTAGGCGACAGGCGGGTGTGCTACTAAAATTCTTGGTTAGTTAATTAGTGTCTGAACTGCGGAGGGAAAGGATCCTCAGATTTACTCTCTACAAAGAGAGAGCAGCCCAGACAATTCATTAGGCAGGCGGCTTGTAAATTAGAGCTAAGTTAACCTGATTTCCCTTAATTAAAACATCTTTTCTCGTTTACGATGTGGATATAAGTAGATCTCCAGGGTTTTGAATTTTCTGCAACAGCAGATGGTCAGCTAGAAGCAGATAATAGTTAACGCTTTCTCTCTACCAGTTCCGAACAACGTGAGCCGCTGGCCCATCTGAGGATTAAAAGGAGAGATAACAAAGAGGGTTAACCCTTCCCAGTCTTCAGGCTCCCGAGGCTCTGAGGGAGGGG
>NC_062576.1:1355000-1362500 GCF_022837055.1 Prionailurus viverrinus
GAGGCCCGGTGCCGCCTTCCTCCCGGACTCCATCTCAGGCCACACTGGGGCCACAGGGATCACAGGGATGAATAAGGTCCAGGGGCCTGGGGCCGCAGCAAAATGCACCCTTCCCATTGGCCAACTTTTTAGGAAGGATATTACGCACACGTATACCATGATTTCTCTCCCTTCTACCCACAGTCCTAATTTGCTGCTTATTTAAGAATATGTCGTTTAATGATTTAGCTTTGAGTCTATCAATATTTTATAGTGGGAAAGGGAGTGACAGACACTTCTCTGAGAACATAATTTAATTATAATTAATGGGCTGAGTACCTGGGCCGTATTCTTCAGAGGCCGAGTCAAAGCGAGATGTATTTATTTTTTTTATCCCTGTGTAGGGGACCTGATTGGCTGCCACCCCAAAGTTACTTTTCTCTCCCTCCCTCCCCCCCTCCCCTCCTCCCCAGCCCCATGCCCCGGCTTTACAGAGTAGGGGGAGGGTGGGGATCAGGGTGTCTCCGCAGCGCCCTGCCCCCCCCCCCCACTTCTTCTATAGAGCAGGCGGCTGCCAGTCAGAGAGGGCATTAATTATGCCTTTTATTGACAGGGCGCTACATTCTGTAGGAGTCATTCTCTTTTGGAGTCGCCCCCTCCCCCTCCCCCCCTCCGCTCCTTCCTCTTCCTCCTCCCTCTCCTTCCTCCTCTCCCCGCCGCCTGGAGCCTGGAGCCGGAGAGGAGATGAGAAGCCCTTGTAGTTTTAAATTCAATGTGACAGTTTCGGAAAGAGCGGATGATGAATCTCCTATTATTGGATCAGTCTATTTGCCGCTCAATGTCTCTCTGTAATTGGAGCAGCATCACTTTAAAGGTTCAGAGAGTACAGCGTTTCTGGTGAAAAATCCCCACAACACGCCGGTGAATGTTTTAAAGGGAAATCTATTAGTGATTTGCAGAGGGGCGGGGAGCCCGCGCCGGGGGGGGGGGGGAGGCGCGGGCTCCGGCCAGCGGGGATTGAAGGGGGGGGGGCTCGCCGGGGCCCCCTGCCTGGACCGCTCCCGGTGCCCGCGCCCGCCCCGCTCCGGGCCGCGCCCCTCCCTCCCTCCCTGCTGCCCCCCCCCCTTGTTGTGACAGTTCCTGATACTGTTTATTGAGGTGCATGTCAGGTATAATTAGCAATCGATATGGAAAGCGTTTCCTTGCACCCAGCGCGCCTCTGACGTCAGAGCCGATTAGCGCTTCTTATTGGTCCCAAATTCCCGGGGCCGCGGCTAATTATCGGGAGCTTGATGTTGATAAAGTAAAGCGCCGGAGTGCGGGCGAAGCATGTGTAGGGCTCCGGGTCCCTGTCTCCGCCGCCGCCGCCGCCGCCGCCCGCGCCTCCCGCCGCTGGCCCGCCCCGGCCCCGGCCCGCGCCCCCGCGCCCCGCCGCCGGCCCCGCCGGCCCCCCGCGCGAGATGATGGACGGCCGCCTCCTGGAGCACCCGCATGCCCAGTTCGGGGGCTCGCTGGGCGGCGTGGTGGGCTTCCCCTACCCGCTGGGCCACCACCACGTGTACGAGCTGGCCGGCCACCAGCTGCAGTCGGCCGCCGCCGCCGCCGCCGCCGCCGCCTCGGTTCCCTTCTCCATCGACGGCCTGCTCAGCGGCTCGTGCGCCGCCGCCGCCGCCGCCTCCGTGGTCAACCCCACGCCGCTGCTGCCGGCCGCCTGCGGGGTAGGAGGCGACAGCCAGCCCTTCAAGCTGTCAGGTAGGTGCGGCGGGCTCAGAGGGCACCCTCGTCGGGCGCAGGAGCTGGGCTGCCGGGCGGGCGGCGAAGGGGGGGGGTGTTGCAGAACGAGGAGGCTCGGCGCACCCCCCACCCCGGCGCAGGGGCCCCCCGGACCCGGGCGGCCGACAGGTGTCCAGGGGGTGGATGTGGCCTGGGCCCTGGCTGAGCCCTGCGGCGTCCTCTGCGTGCCCGCAGACTCGGGGGACCCCGACAAGGAGAGCCCGGGCTGTAAGCGGCGGCGCACCCGCACCAACTTCACCGGCTGGCAGCTGGAGGAGCTGGAGAAGGCGTTCAACGAGAGCCACTATCCCGACGTGTTCATGCGCGAGGCGCTGGCGCTGCGCCTGGACCTGGTCGAGTCCCGAGTGCAGGTAAAGGCCGCCGCTCCCCGCGGGAGGCAGCGTCCCGCCGCCGCTAGGCCTGCCCGGCGCCGGTCCCGCCTTTGTTCCAGGTGGGGACCGCGGCCCCGCTTCCGAGCCCGCCTCGCGCTCGCCGGCCCCGCGGTGGTGGTGGGGTGCCGGGGTTCGACGCTTCGCGGAGAGAAAGCGAGGTGGCTCGGGAGGGGCCGGAGGCCCCGAAGTAACCAGAACAGCAGCTGCGTCGGACCCGGGAGCTGCGTGGTGGGGGTCGGGCGACGGCGCAGAATGAAGTGTCAGAGGGCTGGGCGGCGTGGGGGGGTGGGGGGCGGGCGGTGAGGGGTGCGGGGGCGGGAGGGAGCCGGCCCGGCTCGGACCTGGAAGAGGCCCGGAGCACGTAGCCTTCCTAGCCCTCGCCTGGGGCTCGGCGCTCGGCCTGGAGCAAACGCGTTTGTTTGTTTACCTCTCGCCTTTAAAATATTCAGACGGAGACATGTATTTATCCAACGCTTTGCAGAAGGAGGTTAGCTGAGGAAGGGGAGGCGGACACGGCAGCGGGAAGAAGGTGTCTGAATCTTTCGTACTCTCGGTTTTCTTTCCCCGGTACTTGGATTTTATTCGGACATTGCCGGCGTTGGTTTTGTTTTTTTTTTTTAATATAGTGTCAGTTTGTTGGATTAAAAATTCAGGATGAATTGCGCATAATCGGGTGTTTCCCTGAAGTACAGAAATCTTTTTCTGGGGTCGGAGTGGCGGTGAGCCGGGGTGTGCAGCTGTGGGAGCAGGGCTTTGAGGCAGAGGCCTGGCAACGCGGGTTTAGCACCAATAGCTTTGTCTAAAAGGTGTTCTCCACCCCAGCTCGCGCTGCCCCTCATGACCTCTTCTGTTTATAAATCCTTTCATCCAATTTGTTTAAGTGTCTTAAGCAAAGACCTCTTCATCCCCACCCCCCGTGTGATAATGAGCATCACTTGGTGACAAGTCAGCCTGGAATTTGCACCCCCCAAAAAAAACTATTGGAAGGAAGGAAGGAAGGAAGGAAGGAAGGAAGGAAGGAGCGAGCTCCAGCCTTGGAGAGGTTACAGCTTAGAACCGTCACCTCGGCACCAGCAAGGCTCCCTGTGACCAGGCCAGCCGCTATTGTGCCTGGTCTCTCCATGGCCCCAACAAAGAATTCAGATTATCGCGATCTCTCGGGAAGGGTTGTGTGCCTGGGGCCGACAGAGATTTGCCTGTGTGTACGGGGTGGGGAGCCGGTACCTGGGGCCAGGGTTCCCCAGGACAAGGCCTGCACAGAGGGCAGAAGAGCTGCTGGGGCCCAGGCCGCTCCTGAAGCACCTGGCGGCTGGCATCTTCCCTGTCTGCCTTCCTCCCTGGCCTAAGCCCAGCACTGCTTCCAGAGGGCTCTGTTGGTGGCCTAGAGCCTCCAGAAAGAAGGATGTGTGCGAAGGTGGGGGGTGGGGGTGGGGGCTGCTGGACCCCTCCCCCTAAGTTCGGCTTCCCAGGCCCTTCTAGAAGAAGCACCCAGATTTCCCTTTAGGGGGGCCCCCAATATGTGGGCTTTGACTCAGTCTCCAGGGGGCCGAAGACAGGTGTGGAGGGCAGCTGAGCCCAGCCACTGGTGGTCCTCAGGCCAGACGGTCAGCACCAGGCCAGGCAGGCTGCTTAGAACAGGAGCTGTGAGAAGCCAAGAGGGGCGACGAGGGGCTGCTCCTTATGCGCCTCCCGACCAGGAACCAGAAGCCCTCAGGGGCCAGACCGGCCGTACCCAGCGAAGGGGCAGCTCCCAGTTCCCTGAGGTGAGAAGCCAGAGTGGGAAGCTGGCCCAGAGGCCCCATCTACCTCCTTCCGGGTGAAAAAGATGCTCTTTGGAACCTGCAGCTTGAGTGCTGAAACCCAGCTCAGGGCTGGCTGGGCCTCGTGCCTTGGCTTCCGCGCCCCCGCCCCTCCATTACCCCTCGGCCCCAAAGCGGAACCGAGGTTGTACAGGCCTGTCTGGGAGGGGGGGGGGGCAGTGGGGAGGCCCGAAGTCCCAGCGGCAAGCCTGCCGCCTGACTGTGCCTTCCTTTCCCCTGTCCGGCTGCTCTAGGTCTGGTTCCAAAACCGCCGGGCCAAGTGGAGGAAGAAGGAGAACACGAAGAAGGGCCCGGGGCGGCCGGCTCATAACTCACACCCCACCACGTGCAGTGGCGAGCCGATGGACCCGGAGGAGATCGCGCGCAAAGAACTGGAGAAGATGGAGAAGAAGAAGCGCAAGCACGAGAAGAAGCTGCTCAAGAGCCAGAGCCGCCACCTGCACTCGCCAGGCGGCTTGTCCCTGCACAGCGCCCCCAGCTCGGACAGCGACAGCGGCGGCGGCGGCCTGTCCCCCGAGCCGCCCGAGCCGCCGCCTCCTGCGGCCGCCGCCAAGGGCCCTAGCGCGCACGCCGCCGGCGCCGCGGGTTCCGCGCCCGCACCGCCCGGCGAACCACCCGCGCCCGGCACCTGCGACCCCGCCTTTTACCCGAGCCAAAGAAGCGGCGCAGGCCCGCAGCTGCGGCCAGGCCGCCCCGCGGACAAGGACGCCGCCCCGTGTGCGCCTGGGGCGGCGGCGGAACGCGGCGCCGCCGGCCTGCCGAAGGCCAGCCCGTTCAGCGTGGAGAGTCTGCTGTCCGACTCGCCGCCGCGCCGGAAAGCCGCCCCCGCCAACGCCGCCGCCGCCGCCGCCGCCGCCGCCGCGGCCGCCGCCGGGCTGGACTTTGCGCCCGGGCTGCCGTGCGCGCCGCGGACCCTCATTGGCAAGGGCCACTTCCTGCTCTACCCCATCACGCAGCCGCTCGGCTTCCTGGTGCCACAGGCCGCGCTCAAGGGCGCAGCGGGTCCGGAGCCGGCGCCCAAGGACGCGCCGCCCGCACCCGCCGCGCCGCCCGCGCCGCCCGCTCAGGCCAGCTTCGGGGCCTTCCCGGGGCCCGGCGGCGCTCCGGACTCGGCCTTCGCGCGCCGCAGCCCCGACGCCGTCGCCTCCCCGGGGGCCCCGACCCCGGCGCCCTTCCGGGACGCGGCCGTGGCTGCGGCCGAGGGCGGCGGCGGCGGCGGGGAGTGCGCGGATCCGGGGACCGCCGGCCCAGCGGCCCCACTGCCGCCGCCTCTCGCGCCGTCGCCCGGGCCGGGCCCGCGGGCTCCCAGCCCTGCCGGGGAGCCTGCTTTGTGCGGGGCCCCAGAGCCAGGCGCCGAGTCCGGACCCAGCGCGCCGGAGGGCGACGAGGTGGACATGGACTGAGGGGCGGCCCGCGCCGCTCGCTCAGGCGCGACTCACACAACGAAATCAGGTGATCGGCTTAGAAACCCTGCTTTTCCCTCTTTCTTCTGTTTTCTTCCTTTTATGGTTATTTTTTAAAGAAAACCGCCGTTTCGATTCGGACCTAGGCAGCAACCGCAGGACTCGGGGTGAGACCCTCTTCCTCTCGGGGGAGCAAAACAACAACAAGCGAACAACCCCCACAAAAACCCACAACAAGAATCCTCAGCCTTGTAAAATGCAAAAATGTCTAAGAATATTTATATATGTGCCATTTTTGATAAATAAAGGTGGTCAAACGCAAGCTCTCAGGTCCATCTTTTGCCGCTTCCCGAGCGCCCAGTGTGGCCCCTCCTCCCCTCCGTTTTCCACTCCTCTCCCGGCGGGCGGGGCAGGGACGAGGCTCCTCACCTCCCCCGGGGTCCGCGCTTAATGCCTCCTTTTGTGTGCTTGTGTGTTTGTGTTTTCTGATTGAACAAATTTATGCATCCGCAGCTCCCCCTCTCCTGCCCTCCCTCGCGCTCCCCCTCCCACCCGGCGCCACACACGCGCGCGCCCCCGCGCGCACCCCCGCGCTGGCACACGCCGGGGCGCGCGGCGCGGGGTGACGGAGCCGGGGGCTGCGAGGGCCGGGCCGCTGGGCTCCTGCAGAGTTTTGATATGAAAGTAATTATTTTCCGGTGGCTGCTGCGGGGACTGGGTTTCTTGCCCAAAGGGTTATTATACATTACCGATTTCTAGTGATATGAAATCACATAAACTTCCTACAATAATAGAATTAGCATGAAAGGCTGGGGTGTCAAATTGAAATTGGAGAATAATAGCGCCGGCAGCTGGGGGAGTGCGTGCGCATATTGGAGCGGAGACGGGAGTCGTGGGGCGGAATTTTCATGAGCCGTACTCTTTGTCAGCGCTCTTGTAGCCGGCTATATTAAGATAGATGCCCAATGATATCCCTCATTGTTCTGTCGCTTATATTGATGTTGCTGCGTTATCAGCCTATTGATCATGTGTCGTCTGTAATAGGACAGGCGCCGCCAACGCGCCTCTTTACAAAAGCAGTGCACATTTGTTCTAATAGGGTCCGGGTCCCCGGGGGACCCTTCGGGGGCTTCAGGACATCTGCAGCGAAGAAATATTAGCAAACTTGGCTGGAGCCTGCAGCCAGCCCCTGGCCCCCTCCCCTGCCCGCAGCCGCCCCACCCCGAAGTGAACCACCACCAATCCTCCCCCTCGTGGCGCCAGCCCCCCCCCCCCCCCCCCGCCAAAATCCCAACCCACCCTCCTCATTTTCCTGGGCCCCGAGTCCTCAGTGCCGCAAAAGCCACCAATTCCCCAAGAAATTGGGATCCCAATTATTAAAACCATTAATTCCAGCGAGGCTGAGCGCAGTGGAATTATGTTTACAGCCTCGTTAAATATCCCTGATCCCTCCTGGTCATCAGGCCTTTATTTGCAAATAAATTGAAAATAATCAGAAGGACAGCTTTCCTCCTCGCGCGGGCGCAAATGAATTTCGGAGCCCGAGTCCCTTTAATAATATTTACATAATTTTCGCTCAGTGACTCTGATATTTGCTCTCTAGGAGACCGAGCTTATAGGAAAAATAATTAGATCAAAAGAAAAGTGAGAGGGGGAAGGAAGAGACGGAGAGGGGCGGGGTCCGCGGGAAGGGGACAGCGGCGCCGGCGGCCCAACTCGGGGACAGGCTGCCCCAGTGCAGGCCGGGAGTCGGCAGGGAGGCGGCGTGGGGCTTCGAAGCAGGTCGCCGGGGTTCAGCCACAGCCCGCGCACCCCTCCTGGCTCGGGCCGCCGGGGTCCTGCGCCCGCCCTCCACGGAGCCCGCCGGGCGCTAGGCCGGCCCGCGCTGCCCCGACCCCTTTGTCTCCGCCAGTCCGGCCCGGCCTCGGCCTGCAGTCAGCCCTCCCCTCTTCTCCACTCCCACCCCCATTAAACTGTATTTAAAGTGTCATTTAAATTATGAAATTGTAGCAGAAAATTGTGCGTAAAATGCCGGTTATTTTATCTAAGGTGAACAATTTGTCTGGCAGCGATAAATCGCCTCCTTCCTTCAATTTGCAGCTGTTCATTTCGGTGGCGGCTGCACCGAGTGGG